>NW_027532589.1:776158-796318 GCF_008692635.1 Crocuta crocuta
TGGGGGGGGGGGGGGGGGGGGTTAAACCCATCATCTGGTGTCCCATAGTTCAGTGTGAATTTTTAAAAATGTTAAATGTACCTTTCTTTCCAAACTGAAATCAGACAGAAATGTGAATTCTGCCTAGGAGAGAGGGCATGGAACATGGTAAGGCCACGGCCCTTGTCATAGGGTGGAGCTTTCAGAAAGACAAAATTCAATGTGCAAGTGTGTGTATGAGAGAGAGAGAGTGAGAGAGTGTGTGTGTGAAGTATTAAAAGACCAAATTCAGCTCAAGAAATTGATGCCTAAGAGCCTCAACAATGGATCGAATTGGCACAGCCCTTCTGTTGAAGATGCCTTTGGCTGTGGGCACAATTTGCCATGACTCTGGGAAAACACCTGTAACATGCTGCCTCACACACAGAAGTCCTCAATGCCCTTAGACCTGGCGACTTTATAAAAGGAGAGACATGGGCAGTTCAGTACATCTGGTGACATTTGCTTTGGGATTAAAAAAATACTCCAACAGTAGCTTTCTTTTACATAGAGAGGAGTTTGTCTTAAAAAGGACAGTGAAAAACTGGCTTCATTTGATTGTCATTATCTAATTGTATATCTTACAGCCAGGGTTTATTGTTGGGGAGATTTGATAAACTATAATAATTTATTTTGTTTTATTTTAAAAAGTAGAGAAATTTAAACACCTTAATATTGATACATTATACCTTGGAAGGGCACTTTTTGAGTTTTAGAATACTAAATTGAGACTCACGCTATAGAATATATATTGATACTGGAGCACATACTCTGGGATTGAGGAAAAGAAAGAACTCATTTTGGAAGGGAGAAAAGATTCTGGAGGCCCAAGTAATATATTGTTTTAGATCAATGTAAGAAAGGAAGAGAAGCAGGTGTAAGATAAGGCAAATGAGTCACAAAGAAATAGGAATTCTGATTGGGCCAGTCTCACAATGCTGCAGGTGATTTAAACATTTTGGGGATCAGTGGGGCTATCCTGTTCTGTTATTTCTTTTATGCTAAATATTTCCAGATTTTGCATCATGAAATATAAAATACTAGAAAGTTTTTTTCTGTGCTCGCTTCGGCAGCACATATAGAAAGTTTTTTTCTTTGCAATTATTCACCCAATTCAATTTTTGTATAGCTTTGGGCGACCGTTGAATATTCCTAATACATGTTAGCATGCCTTTAAGGGGGAAGACACTGAGAAGCAGTGATGTATTTACTTTGATCCTTGAAACAGATATGTTTAACCAAGTCTAGTAAAGTGAGTCTTCTGTTTTCTCTCTCATTTTGTTATAGTATCAGGCACCACGCCCTTCCCACTGTTGCAATAAGTAGAGTCTTTAATTTAGGACTGGTGTGGGGTGCTGTTGACTTTGAGGATTTCGGACTCTCTCATTTCAGTCCTAAGGTTTAGAATTTTGTCGAATTACACAGGTTTCTTGAAAAGCCTTCTATTTATCCTCCTTTCTTTTGCCACTTCCTATTTCCAACTCACGTGTTGCTATGAGACAAATTTTCTTTAAATGCAACTTTGTTTTTTCAGCGATTCCTTGTTGAAGAACCCAACCAATTTTCTCTTGCTCTGGTGTATAATCTGTATGTCTATTCCCAGATTTCAAGGTCATCCTCACTTTGGTTCCTCTTGGTTTCACCTTAATTCCCTGCCCATCCTCCAAGTGAAGTGTATCCTCCCCCACCAATTAAGTTTCTTTTTTCCCCTCTCACTGTCCATTGAGTCTTCAGGCCATTCCCTGTGCTACTGCTTTTCCCTAGAGCACTCATCCTGCCTTCTTTTTCCTTTTTCCTTCATACATCTTACTGAGTTTTAAAAAAATTTTTAATGTTTTATTTATTATTTTTGAGAGAGAGATAGAGACAACATGAGCAGGGGAGGATCAGAGAGAGAGGGAGTCACAGAATCCAAAGACAGGCTCCAGGCTTTAAGCTAGCTGTCAGCACAGAGCCGGACATGGGGCTCAAACCCACCAGCCGTGAAATCATGACCTGAGTCGAAGTCGGATGCTTAACCAACTGAGCCACTCAGGCGCCCCTACATCTTACTGAGTTTTAAGTTCACCTTGATTCTCACTCATACAGTAGTAAATTATCCACTGTTCTAAGCACCTGTCAGGAGTTGCATTTTTAATCTTTCCTTTTTTTAAGTTTATTTATTTCGAGAGAGAACACAAGCAAAGAGAGACTTAGGAAGAGAATCCGAAACTGGCTCTGCCCTGTTAGCTCAAAGCCCAGCTCAGGGCTCAATCTCATGAAATGGAAACCATGAGATCATGACCTGAGCAGAAACCAAAAGTCAGGCGTTTAAACTGAGCCACTCAGGTGTCCAGCATTGTTTAATTTCTGAATCAATCTTATCAGGCAGTTCTGCATCCCCATTTTACAAACAATGCAATTGAAGCACAGAGGAGGAACTACCTAATAACACCGCTACGGAGTCACTCAACTGGGATACACAACCAAGTTTCCTGTTCTCTCACAGTCACATAGCAAGATGTCTTAAAATGAGTTCTAGATCTTCTTGTACTTTCTTACAGAACAGCATACCGCTCCAGCTCGTGGTAGAAGCTCATTACAGACTCAGTTGTTGTTCATAGATCATGCAAAGGGAGCACTCCTCCCCTCCAGTTATGTAACAGTTGTTTTGATTTTGTAATTCACTCTGGCAATAGTGACTAAGTACCTTCAAGTCCAGCAACATGCTGTAAAATGTTTTACATTTCCTGCATGCGATCTGAAAGTAGGACACAGGTGAGGTGATAAACATTCTGCGCTGGCTTCTGAGTTGGGCTCTGATAGATCTGACTTATTTGCTTTTATTTCAACAATTTTTGGATACACCTTTTTAAAACATTCTTAACATAGAAACAGCGCATCACAAAACCCAGAAAATCCCACCATTTGTGAAATTACAGTCTATTATTGTAGGAAACACTATTTAACTACCTTGGATTCTCCTCAGTGGGCACTAGACAGTACATGCTTCTGAAAACATGGCTATTCACTTTTAAAAACTCAATTCACTGTGTTTTAGCTGAGCTGCCTTTCTTTTAAGCAATTTGAAACAATTGAAACAATTTGAAAATATCTGGTTTTAATTTTGGATGCAATTTTAATAGATGGTCACTGGGACCAGAAGCTTGGGGATCAGGCAGACCCTGAACTTGAATCCCATCTCTACCCCTGAGTAGCTGGGCAGTCTTAGCAAGAAAGGCTGTTTATATGAACAGCCACTTCTTAATATCTAAAATGGGGATAATAACACCTACTCTGCAGTTACTTGGGCAAGTTACTCCTTTGTGCCTGCAGGGTTGTTGTGAGAATTAAATCCAGTAATACAGAGAAAGGAATTACATGGCATACTTTTTGCCATATGGTAATTGCTTTGTAAGAAACTTTTATTAGTAGCAATAATATATTTCTTTTTAATGTTTTTTAAATTTACTTTTGAGAGAGAGAGGGCACGCATGGAGGGGCAGAGGGAGAAGGAGACACAGAACCTGAAGTAGACTCCAGGCTCTGAGCTGTCAGCACAGAGTCCAATGTGGGCCTTAAAACCATGAACCGTGAGATCATGACCTGAGCCAAAGTCAGATATTTAACTGACCAAGCCGCCGAGGCGCTTCTGCAGTGATACATTTCTTAAAGGTAATATTAGCTATATTCTGAACCACCTGAAAAAAATGACATGTAGAATTTGTAGATGATTTCCCTCCTTCCCTTCCTTCTTTCGCTTCCTTCCTTCATCTTAGCTCTTAAAAGATCTTTTTGAAGTATAACTTATGTACAATATAATTCATTGATGGATTTTGATAATTGCACAGAGTCAGGTAAGCATCACTGCACTGAAGATATAACAGAGTCCTATCGCCCCAAAATGTTGCTTCGTGTCCATTTGCCATCAAAACACCCTCCACGCCTGTTCCTGTTCCCAGGCAATCCCTGATTTGTTTTCTGTCACTATGGTTTTGCCATTCCTAAAATTCCATATAAATGGAAACCTACAATGTATAGTCTGGTAGGTTTGGTTTCTTTTCCTCAGCATGGTGTTTTTGAGATTTACTTATGTAATAATATTACAGTATTACATGTAATGATATTTTATTTCTTTTTATTGCTGAGTAGTGTTTCATGGTGTGAATATATCACAATGTGTCTCTTCATTCACCGCCTGATGGGCATTAGGTTGTTTCAGCTTTTAGCTTTATGAACGATGTTGCAATAAATATGTGAATACAAGGCTTTGTGAGAACTGATGTCCAGGAAGAGGGTACCAGATTGTAAGGGAGAGCATAGCACACCGTGCCAGCATCATTACAGCTTTGTTCTGGTCTTCACCAGTGACGCGATAATAATAATAATAATGAAGTAGGCATGCCCTTTGATATGTCTGGCCTCCCTAATCCCCTTCTCAGAGAACCTGCTTCCACAGCCTCCACTGAGCCAATTACCCTTCCCCAGCCCAGTCAGTGTTCACTGAACTGGGGCAGACACCTCAGACTTGCCAAATGGTTTCCCTGTCCCGAGAATGTGAAATTCAGAAATAAGGATTTTCAGAAACAGAGGCTTTGGGGTTTGTTTAATTGACTATCTGTGCTTGAACTAGAGGTAAGGTGGACTTGGCTGAGAAAGTCAGTTTCCATTAAGTTCTGAGAGAGCAGAAGCCCTGTGTGTGTGGCATGGGGCGGAGGCAGCCGAGAAGCAGGGAGACACAGAAACAGGGGACGAGATAACTTGAGGCAGGTGTAAGCCACATCTGTTCCTCCCCCTTCCAGTGTTCCAAGATGCCACACAAACCCATCCTCGTGTGTGTGTGTGTGTGTGTGTGTGTGTGATGCTCAGCTAACCCTCCAGTGAACTCTCTCTTTGGTCTAAACTAGGCTCAAAGGGCTTTTGTTTTTGACAACCAACCAACCAAAGGATCCCTGACTGAGACAAATCATAATTGGTAAAATGATTTACGGAGTTCCTAACTGTGAACCAAATATTTTGATAACAGTAATGTCTTTAGTTCTCTCTCAAATTTTACCACAACGCTGCGAGGAAGAGTTTTCCTGAAAAAACTGAAATTGAAAGAAATTAATTTGTATGAGGTCACGGAGTTGGAGAGGAGCACACCTGTAGCCTAAACTCTTACCTCCTTTTCTTTAAGGTCCCTGAGCTCCCATGCTGGGCCTTGGTGGTGAAATGAAGGAGATGACTGAAGGCTCTGTAAAGATTCCCCAGTTTCCAGATCTCCCATTTTCATTTCTGAGGAAGTGAATGGAGTAACAGCCCATGAGGAAGTTCCTGTTTGTGGATTCCTTTCTCTAGGAATCTAGATCATTTGCTGCTGCTGGGGCAGATCTAGTATGGGATAGAGAAAGCTACTGTGAATGCTACAGCATGCTGATTTAGGGATGCAGAGAAGTTACCAGCTTGTGTGAGTACACATGGGCTGTATTTCACATGTGTAAAATTTAGAGAAGGATAAACATTCCCCAACCACATATTTGCTTCTTTGTTTGTTCTTTTGTTTATTTTATAGGGAGAACATATATGATTTCTCAAAACTGAAACATTTTATTTCTGTTCCTTTTGATAAGTGACCAGGGGTAGGCAAGGGCATGGCCAAAAAGCGTGAAATGAAGGAAGTGCAGCCAGCCACAGGAAAGGAGGGAGGGGGTGAAGGGAAAGAGGAAGTATGAGGGAGCACTCCCAAGTCAGCCATGTTTATTCCCCCGGTGTACGTCAGAAACAGATAGAGGAATGGTGAAAGTGCGTGTTTCAGTCTTGTTCCTTGGGTGTAAATTTAGACTTTGCCACTAATTGCTGTAGTCTTTGACTATTTGCTGGTCTTTTCTCATCTGCGGTCGTGACACCAGAAAAAAAAGATTGTTGGACTTCACAGACTTGCTGTAAAAATGAAATGGGTTGAGGTAAATGAAGCACCAGGCCTGTCACCACATGGTAGGTGCTCAGTGAATAGTAGGTTTCTTATTACTGCTTCCTACTGTTGGAGGTGTTCATTAGTTTTTCAGCTATTTACCTTGATGATTTTCTCTACCTTTAGGATTGTTAGGAAAATTAAACAGGCTCACAGTGTAGACTATTATGTCATGGCTTGTAATGGGGTCATGCTTTTACTTTCACACTCAAAATTAGATAAAAATAGGGCAGGGCTTTCTTTGTAGTTATTAATGTAAATTTATCAAAGCATCTTCTTAGTTATAGGTGCCAAAAGTCTTGAGTATTTGGTTTAAATCATTACATGCAAAGAGTGTTAACTCTTTGTGTGACTCAGAGATGACAGGTATGCCAGGATCATGAGGCTTAGTGAATGGTCCCTTCTGCTGACAAGAAGGAGACAGTGATTGTACAGACTAGTGATTCCATTTTATCTTATACTAAAGCTAATAAACATATATATTTCTTTATGTCATCGGTATATTTATATAGAGATATTTTTATAATGCCCAGTGACTTGTAAAACAAAAATTATTAGTTAATTGCTTTCTGTTTAGCCTCAAATGTCCTTCTGTGCAAAAAGACTGCATGAAATCACTGTGAGTCACAGAAAGTTGTAGTGTAAGCTTGGATGTTGATGAAGACATGCTTATGCAACACAGTCAGAAGTTCTGTCACTGGACTCCCACAATGTTTTATTTCAGCTTATTTATTTCTTTTGAGAGAGAGATGGAGATCATGGGAATGCTTGCATGAGCAGGGGAGGGGCAGAGACAGAATCCCAAGCAGGCTCCACGCTGTCCGGGAGGAGCCCTGGGCTCGATCTTACCCCTGGGGAGATCATAATCTGAGCCGAAATCAAGAGTCAGATGCTTAACTGACTGAGCCATCCAGGTGCCTGGCCCCAAAATGTTTTTTTTTTTTAATTTTTTAATGTTTTATTTATTTTTGAGGGAGAGAGAGTGTGAACAGGGAGGGTCTGAGAGAGAGAGACAGGCTCCAGGCTCTAAGCTAGCTGTCAGCACAGAGCCCGACACGGGGCTTGAACCCACAAATCATGAGATCATGACCTGAGCCTGAGTCAGGTGCTCAACTGACTGAGCCACCCAGGCATCCCCTCAAAAAGTTTTTATGCTAAAGACAAAGAAAACTATCAGAGCAGGCTGTGACGTTTATCTGTTTATTCTTGTACTCAAGCAATTTAGAAACATTTGAAGAGAAACGTCTGGCTATTTTTGAGCACAGTCTTCTGGGAATACAGCAGGAATAAAGCATATATAAGTGGATGAAGCTGATGTGAGGGAAGCCCAAATAAGCCTTAGGGGTGGACATTACACAGAGCTGAATGCAGCCTGTGGAGCACTCTGGGCGAATTAAACCTAATTATTGGTGTAAATGCTGTAGAATGATCGACGGTAAGGGGAGACAAGGAAGATTCACCTCTGTCAGCTCAAAACACACATTGGTTCCTAAACTTTGCAATAATTCAAAGTTCTGTGAGTTTGATCCACAAGGTGATCCTGAGCCAATGAGGGGGAGGCCAGGCATGACACTTCCTATGGGCACTCGGTCTGGGAGCTTCTAATTGCTTCTTGCTCTGAATTATTTCCAGATGAGAAGTTTTCCATACGTTTTCTCCCTTGCTAGAAAATGTTATATTCTATCATCGACTTTAAAAGTAGCAATTAAAAAGGATTATCTGTAAAGATCTCCAGGCCCCTGTGGAGACGATACTCCTAATTACTCCGAAGACATTGTGGTCTTGAATACATCAATGGTATAGAGTAATTTTTATTTGGGAAACAGGACAGAAGTAGAGAGCACAGAAGCTGTTCTTGCCTTTTGTAAAGCTGCAGCCTTTTGTAAAACATAATCCAGATGATCTTATTGTGAATAAGTGAACCCTGATGTTAGTTTAGTAACCTGAGACAGAGAAAGTTCTTTATCTGCCAGGCCCACCCAGTTTCCACCTCCTTTTACATGTTGAGTTCTGGACCCTGGATGCCACCGAGTCCAGACCCCTTAGCCCTTAATGATTGCATGAGCGGAGTGTCAGTCTGTCTCACTGACATGGTCCCACAGAACCTGCACCTTATGCTTTTATTCATGGTTTGCATAGCCCAGTGTACTTAAGACAAACCTGATTGGATGCACAAACTCTGTGGCCTCATTTTTCTCATCTGTAAAATTGGGAGAGTCGCTATAAGGATTAATTGTGCTACTTTGTATAAAAGGGCTGAGTCCATGGAGTCTGCTTGGGATTCTCTCTCTTTCTCTGCCCCTCCTTTGCCTGCTCACTGTCTCTCAAAATAAATAAATACATATTTTTAAAGTCTTTTTTCCCCTCCCCTCTCAATACAATGCTATGCACATTGACAAGTATATCATTTTCCCTTTCTGTATCATAAGTTAGCTAGGGTTTTCCCCCTAACACGTGACTCTGAGAATATTAACACCAGCAAAGCATGAGCATTTTTAGAGCTGGGTCTTGAGTTCCTTCAGACACATACAAACTTTCCAAGTGCCAGCAGCTGACCTGTGCAGGATTACCTGCATCTTTGGCCAATCTCTAATGTCACTGTGCAGAAAGGTTAGAGAGATTGGTGTTCTGTAAAAGGCCAATCGCTGATGGAATATTTGCCTGTTCAAGGAGCTGCTTTTCACTGCCTTATAGAGGACAGAAAGAAGAGCAGCAGGAGGAGAAAAGCAATATTCTTTTGGCCTGATTAGATGTAAGTCGAAGACTTTCATCATTTTCATCATGAGAGAGGATTTTCAGACACCAAGACCGAAAAACCCGTTACGCAGTCTTGTAATTCTCAAATGCACGGCCCAAGTAGGAGTTCAGCATCATCTAGGCGTTGCTTTCAGGTATTTGCCTGGATATGGGGCACTTGAGCTTCCTGCATGGTCCTGAGGCTCAAGTTGATGCTGCCCATTTTAATGGGAATATAAACAGAAGGGTGTGCCCACAGCTGTGAGCCAAGCATCTTCAGGGAATTTCAAAGCTATCAGCTACAGCCAATGGTAGGATTGGATCCTTCCCTAGATTGAGGGAACAGAGAAAAAGGTAGGATTAAGACAGATTGGAGCCTCTGTAGTGCTGAAACCTCTTACCAGTTGCTCAAGGGAGAGGAGCAAAGGCTTACATAAAAGGATACACCCTTCCCTAAAGAAGTTAGGAATACTTGAATTCCACGGGGCAAGATTTCAGGGCTCCTGGCAAAGACTTGGGGTTTGCATGTTCCTTGTCCCTCAGGTCAAAAAAGTAGATACATTATGTGAAGAAAAAAAAAAAAGCAGTAACTTTGTTTTAGAAAAATAGCTACAATGCATTTGTATTCTCTACCTCCATTGCCAGGGAGCAAGAATTTACTGTCTCCTTCAAGGTGCATCTAGCCAGACCAAGAATCAAATTGACGTGAGACCGACTAACTAGGAAATATCAGATTTAATTTTGTACATGGGGGGAATACACACAGACCTAGAAATTCCAAAGACAGGCAAAATGAGGTATATATATGTGATTCTGAGAGAAGAGAAAAATTATGGGGATCTGGGACTTCAAAGGTAAGAAATGTAATTCACAGGAAAATGAAAAAGAGCCAATTTTTGGTAAACAAATGTTTGCTGGGCCCCTCAGTAACAATGGGACATAAGACTTTGATTAACTAGGCCTTGTTGGGTCCCTCCCTGTCTGCCACACCTATTTCATAGTATAATGTAGGTCTCTATGGTGAGAGCTCTCTTCTTGGGGCCATTCCTTTATCTAAATTCTTTTCAGATATTAGTTGTAAGGCTTATAATTAGCTCTTCTGTAATCTGCTGAGTTTTAATGGCTTTTTAGCTCAAAATTATCCTCATGCCAAAGTGGCCCATCTCGGGGCTGCCTCCCCTTTTCCCTCTACACCACAGAAGGTGTAAATGTTTCATAGTGAAGGTAGGGGAAAAGCAGGTCCAGAGTATGTGCCCTAATTCCCTGGAACAGTAAAACGAGTTACCAAGTATCACAGCCCGACTCCCCAGCAATACTCTGGAGCATTCACTCATTGGTGGTAATAAGGGAAAGAAAATTGTGCATAAGCAGTATTATACAGCACGCTACAGTATAATCAGCACATGTTTGATTAACTGGACTCTAGGTGCAAGCCTTTCCAGTCATCAGATCTTCTTTATCTTCATGCTTCTTAAAGAAAACGAGGCAAGAGATTAGAAATGAGCATGAAGTGAGGATTTAGCCCTAAGACAATTTCCGATTTTATTCTAGGGTCAGCTTTACTTTGCAACGTTGTGTATCCACAGCCTTTCATGATGACAGTGTATTTGAGAACGGTAGGCCCGGTGTCCTTTCAGAGTCTACTTTGTCAGAAAGGGAGAGGAGCTGGGTGTGGGAAGAAGCCCTTGAAATCCTGAGGCCCAGGCTTCTAGTTTGCCGGAGCGCCCCTTTCTAGCACCTCTACAACGGGCATCTAGCTTTAGTGGGGCATTCCAACAAGAGCAGGCAAGAGAATCAGGGTATCTTACAGAGGTAGGCAGTTTATGGGGCGCCTGGGTGGCTCAGTCGGTTAAGCGTTCAACTTCAGCTCAGGTCATGATCTTGCAGTTGGTGAGTTCGAGCCCCACGCCAGCCTCTGTGCTGACAGCTGAGCCTGGAGCTGCTTCAGATTCTGTGTCTCCCTCTCTCTCTGTCCCTCCTCCACTCATGCTCTGCCTCTCTCTCTCAAAAATAATAAAACATTAAAAAATTTTTAAAAACCCCACAAAGGTGCACAAAAAGAGCAATGCATTCTGATACTCTTTTTTCCTGAAGATAAAATGCTGATTCAGATGCAAATCAAGGAGCCTTGTTTCCGCAGATAGATAGATAGAAATTGCACATCACACACCCTGGAAAGTCTAAATTCAAGTATTGTATATACAAGCGATTGTTTAGTTACCATTTGGAGCCAGAGATGGTCCCCAACCTAATTTCATTGAAAGAGAACGTCCAAAATGATGTAAGAAATAGTTTGCTCCTTCTTTTGTGTTTTTAAAAATTTTTAAACCTTAAGCCTCTCACATCATCCTCTTTCTATCGTTGAATATTAAATATCACCAGGATATTTAGTTACCTTACGGACACCTCTCAGTGCAGGTGCTCTGGATGAGACATGAGCTCTAGCCACTCTTCTCTGCACGTTGAGGGTCACTTAGCACCAAGTTAAAGTGCATGTGTCCCCACAATTGTGGGACTGGTGACCCTGCTGCTTGTATTGAAACCACCCAGAGTGCTTGTTAAAACGTGCTGCTGGCACCTTCTGAGTCTGAGTCAGTAGATTCAATGCCAAGCCCATCATTTGCATTTTTAACATGTCCCCAGGTGATGCTCATGTTGCTCCTCCAGTAACAACACTTTGAGAACAGCTGTGGGGGGGGGAGTCACTTAAATGATTCTCCTCTGGCTAAAGATGGTGAAGGTGGAGGAGGACATTGCCTTGTACTAGCCTACCCGATACACCACACAGAGGCGATGTGCTGCGCACCATTGAAGAAATACTGGAGGTGGAGTTCAGAGGTTCAAATTTAATCTCCAAGTCTCAAGCCAGTCAGATTCATTAAGGCAGTTTGTTTTTCTCAAAGTCTCTCTTTTCCAGCCAGCCCTTTCTCCAGCCCTACTATGATCAGGTGCCACTGTTTCCTGTTTTAGCTACTTCTGCAGCTCTCTCAGCCTGGGAAAGGTGAGCAAAGATGGTCATTTGGTTCCCAGCACTAATTATTTAGTCTTTGGATGGCAATCCAAAGTAGATTCAAAGAAGAGGAAAATGTGTACAGCAGGAGAGACTGGCTCTATACTTTGGTTCTCATGGAAACGGGATAATAAGTTAGTGATTTGCTTTTACTTAATGTATTGAGGAGAAAATGCCTTTCGTTATTCAAATGGCTTGCTTGTACTTTACCAAATTACAAGAAAAGCAATGCCAGTGGCAGCTTCTAAATAGTTTAAACTGGTTTACCACATTAAATTCAGAAGGGAGTGTCTCGTTTAAAAATATAAATGGATTAGACTTGTTGGGTTGGGATGAGCACCGGGTGTTATATGGAAACCAACCTGACAATAAACTATTTAAGAAAAGAAATAATAGAAATATAAATGGACTAGAATGATTTTGTGATAAATTATAGGACTTTTAAAACATGTTGTTCTGTTTTCATGAACTGCTGATATTAGCCCTAAAAGAAACAAAACTATTTGGGTAGAATGTATTTTAGGACTTTTTGAAAGCTACGTGATTGATTTACATGCAGATAGCTGTCAATGCGTGCGAAAAGACTTCCTTTTATAATGTTGTGCTCACAGAAGCTTTGGTGAATGGAAGTCAATGCAGTCAGTTCTCCAGCAGCTACTTAAAATGTGGCTTTTCTCCCAACTAATATAAGGCATTCTGTATTGTTATTGTTTTAATGAGAGTTTTATTACATGGTAATTCACTTTAGTTCCCATTGTGGATTTGGGAACAAATAATAACTAAGTTCTAAAGTTTGGGGAGTATAACCTGTCTTTAGAGGGTCTTTCCATTTCATGGATGTGTAAGAGACTATCACTGAGGAATCAGCATCTGTCGTCATGGTATGATAGTAAAGACTATGAGAAAGCCTATGAAACTCATGTTTTTATCACTAATTTGCATTAAAGTTTTTAAGGTCATTAAGTGAATACAAATATTGTCTTGAAAACACGTTAAGCTATTTTTAACCCACAAATTATTTGATCAGCTGTCTCATATATGTGAAGTCCGACTGCAGGGGTCAGGAGCAGTTAACATTTGATAGGAAAGCTTGGTGCTACCCAACTAGGTGAGGTGCGCGCCAGGCTGCAATGGGGAGGCTCAGGTGGTGAGTGCTTAGAGGGAGGAAGCCAAAGGGAATGTGGAGGACCTCTGAGGTTAGCTTCATCCATTGGGCAAGGCTTCTTGGGGCACTTTTCAACCTTTAATTTCTTTACTCATTCATTTGTAGATCTTCTTTCTCAGTCTCTCCATCTCTCTCTCTCTGCCACACCTCCCCTGCTCAGTTCCTGACAACATGGTGTAGTAGAAAGCTTTGCTTCTCCAAGAATGCACCCTGGACCAGCAGCATTGACATCACTTGAGATCTTGTTAGAAATGCAGAAACTAAGGTGGCACCTGGATGGCTCAGTTGGTTAAACACCAAACTCTTGATTTTGGCTCAGGTCGTGAGCCCACGGTCTAAGGATTGAGCCTCACATTGGACTTTGTCCTGAGGATAGAGTCTGCTTGGGATTCTCTTTCTCTCTCTGTGCCCCTCTCTTCTGCTTGTGCTTTCTCTCTCTCTAAAATGAAGAGAAACAAACAAATAAATAAATAGGAATACAGAATCTCAGGACCTTCTGGGACCTATTGAATCAGTATCTGCATTTTAATAAGATTTCTAAGTGGATGCATGTGCTCATTAAAGTTTGAAATTTATTGATAGATTGTATGGGCATCAAAGCAGGTTACCTAACTTCTAGTTTCAGCACCGCCTCTGTCTAGCTAGATGGCCCTATACCAGACAACTCAGTTCTTCGAACTGTGTTCTCCAGAGCTCTGTCAGCTCAGCTATGGTTATTCAGAGGCCACATGTGAGGTCAGGAATCCCACCTGAACCCTGAGCAATGACAGTTTTATTAATCTAATCCACCAGGCTTTAATGAGATGTCATTTGAACAAAAGGTTTGCCTGTGAAGGAGGTGTGGGGCCTACTGTCCCTGAGAAGTTCTCAAGCCGCTTGGAGAGCTGAACTCTTCTGAATTATAATAACACTCATTGATGTGAAAAATCTCTTTCATATACACCTGTCAAGTACTGAAACTGACTGTTCAGTTGCCTCTAGGAGTTTCCATGAGTGGGAAAGAGAGACTCAGGTTGTCATAATATTCCCCACTGTTTTTCCAGCCTTAGCCATATAACTGTCTGGCTTTACCCCTTTTGACCCTGAAGGAGAACTGCTTATGAGCCCTCATAATAACTGTCTTTTATTTAGTCATTTTATCAGTATTGGTTATTTGGGTGCACTCTGGCCCTTACACATCCATCAGTCAGTGCCATTTACTCATGCATGCATGATCTACGAAAAGTTCAAAGGTCTGAGACACTCAGTGATACTGTACACCTGCCAAAGCAATTTCCAGTCCTATACACCCTGGTGAGCTAACGATGACCCAACTCCCCAGTTCATTTTTACTTGGCACTTTTTGCAACTGAGTCCCTGAGTCCGAACGAGAGTCATCGTGGCAGTCGTGTTCCCTGCTCAGAACCATCTGCATTCTGCAGAGAAAGAAGGCACCTTAATAGTCCGGGTCTAAATGTGATTCCTTCTTCCCTCAAAACAGCATCAAATGCTCTTCCTAGATCCATAATGTGGAGCCACCACCCACTTTTATATTTTCCATCTCATAGCTACAACAGTCTATTACTTCTTTATATGCATATTGGCTTTACATGGCATATTTTCTCCAACGAACTCTGTCAATTGAAGGATTTGTTTTAGAAGTCTACAAAATATATCCTTACTAGTTCACCTATGGGATTACATGAAGTCATTTTACATTCTCTTTCATGTATTGTGGTGGGATTATTATAAAAATAATAAAATCTTTAAATCTTCTCAGGAATACATATATTCCCCTTTCAAAATGTAACTGTCATGAAAAAAGAAAAATCTTCTGAAACAACTGACCAATGTTCTTTTCTTAGAAAAATCAATCTCATCAGTAGCTCATAAAATTCAATTTCCCTGGTCAGGAACAAAGCAGATAATCATCGCTTAACAATATTTATGGGTGATAGAAATGCAGACTAAATAAAATTGGCCTCCAAAACTATCATCAAATTCTTTAAAACATTTCTGTTTATCTCCAGAGGATTTATGAAGTGCTGTAAATGTATTTTTTTTCTCCACTTCTATTTGGGCCAACACAGATCAAAGGCACTCTGTAGATATTTAGTGAAAGCAGAAGGGGTGAGTAAATGAACAAAGTAAAATACAGAAGCCTGCTAATTTGTAAATAATGCATTGCTACAGACTGCTTCACAACAGGGACTGCTTAATGGAAAACACTTAATTCAGGTACGCTGGCTGCTTTGGTTTTTAGAAATTTTCACAAACTGATAGCAGATGAAGTAAGAAAGTCCACAAGTTAATATAGATCTTTATTAGGTAATAATAAAAAAATGAATAGGATGGTAAAAGAGTAGCAAGTGCAGCATGGCTACTATAGAGAAAGTGGAGTTCTAGGAAGAGATGATTGGACAGATATAGTACTTGCTTCCCTTTATGAAAGTAACCGCTAATAAGAAAAAGAGAAGAAATTCTATCTTCTTCACAGAAGCATGCCAAAGCCATTCCATTCTTTTCTCCACCTTGAAAAGTATTATGAGTTTTCTGAACCTGATTATTAGAGTCCTTTTACGAGATGAAAACTAACTGCAAATCATGAAAGAGGATTGTGAGATAAGAGGCTTGACTATCAACCAAGCAGAGCCAAAGGGCAGTGCTGAAATCTTAGGAGACAGACACAGGCATCACAACAGACAATGGGATTGATGTGGTATAGACGTGTACTAAGGCAACATACTCAGGTGGAAACCGCTGGCTTCTCTGGACCACACTTTGTCCCACACCGCTTCCTGCTAACGGACACATCACTGGTCTGCGCAGAACTTTCTCAATCCAAGAAGCACAAGGAGCAGAAGGACATTCACACAAGATCTACAGAAGAGAGGAATACAGAAAACAAAAGGCGAAGCTGATACTATATCAGAAAAAGGAACCGAAGAAGAAAAAGAAAAAAATATATTCTGTATACTTTAAGATACAGGAAATGTAAATTATTAGGGAAAAAAGTATCACATAAAAGGTGCACATCACAATGAGAGGGAACCTCGTCAGTCTTAAAAGATGGAATGCAAGAATAAATTTATCCAAAAATGTGACTGCATCACTCATCATCAGGGAAATACAAATCAAAGCCACAACTAGATATCACCTCATACCTGTCAGCATGGCTCAGATTAACTTAGGAAACGACAGATGGTGAGGATGTGGAGAAAGGGGACCCCTTTTGCACTGCTTGTAGGAATGCAAACTGGTACGGCCTCTCTGGAAAACAGTATGGAGGTTTCTCAAAAAATTAAAAACAGAACTACCCTATGACCCAGCAACTGTACCACTAGGTATTTATCCAAGGAATGTTCAAACTGATTCAAAGGGGCACGTGCACCTCAATGTTTATAGCAGCACTCGTCAACAATAGCCATTTTATGCAAAGAATCCAAATGTCCATCAACTGACGAATGGATAAAAATGATGTGGTATATTTATATACAA
The DNA here is from genome assembly GCF_008692635.1 of Crocuta crocuta. Taxonomy (NCBI): domain Eukaryota; kingdom Metazoa; phylum Chordata; class Mammalia; order Carnivora; family Hyaenidae; genus Crocuta; species Crocuta crocuta. The sequence continues at coordinate 792,497 of NW_027532589.1, forward strand.
TAGAATATTATTCGGCAATCAAATGAAATCTTTCCATTTGCAACAAATGGATGGAACTAGAATGTAAGTCAGTCAGTCAGAGAAAGACACATGCCATATGATTTCACTCATATGTCAAATTTAAGAGACAAAACAGATGAACATAGGGGAAAAGAAGGAAAAATAAAATAAGATGAAAACAGAGAAGGAAGCAAACCATAAAAGATTCTTAACTATAGAAAACAAACTGAGGGTTGCTGGAGGGGAGATGGGGAGGGGGAGGGTGGGNCGAATGGATAAAAATGATGTGGTATATTTATATACAATAGAATATTATTCGGCGATCAAATGAAATCTTTCCATTTGCAACAAATGGATGGAACTAGAATGTAAGTAAGTCAGTCAAAGACACATGCCATATGATTTCACTCATATGTCAAATTTAAGAGACAAAACAGATGAACATAGGGGAAAAGAAGGAAAAATAAAATAAGATGAAAACAGAGAAGGAAGCAAACCATAAAAGATTCTTAACTATAGAAAACAAACTGAGGGTTGCTGGAGGGGAGATGGGGAGGGGGAGGGTGGGCTAATGGGTGATAGGCATTAAGGAGGGTACTTGTTGGTTGTGATGAGCACTGGGTATTATATGTAAGTGATGAATCACTAAATTTTACTCCTGAAATCAATACTACAGTATATGTTAACTAACTTGAATTTAGATTTAAAAAAGGTGACCATATTAAAAATATAAAGAATTAAATAAGACAAGGATGAAAACAACATCCATTATACAGGAGAAGGGCTTGGTATAATCACAGAAAAAAAAAATGGAACCCAAAACCCATTAGAATTGAAAGTGATTATAGATAATGTTATAGATATGGAAGTCAGATAAGGGAGATATAAATTATAATAAATGATATTCCTGAAAAGAAAATACCATAGAATAAAATTCAAATATCCATTTGAAGACTGTTTCTTGAAATCAGTTAATACCCAAATGTTAATGTTAAGAAGAAAAGGTTTCTTGTGTTCCTGAAAGAGTTGCTGTGAAACATCCTGATGGATATAAACAAAGTGTCCATGGGTGTCAAGGCAGAAAAAACAAATTGGTCTAAAATTCTTTATGGTAGAATTCAATACCAGAACACAGTGGAGAAATTGTATAGAGTAGTGACAGAAATTATTATCCTAGGTCTTTATAACCAGCCAAATTGTTGTTAAATATAAAGATTACAGACCAACGAGCTCTCAACAATTATAACACCCATGACCTTTCTTCAAAAAACCCCCAAAAACCAAAAAACAAAAAGAGCCCCATAATACTTGATGAAAGAACATAACCATACAAGATAAATAAAGAACTCTGGATTAGAGAGCTCATTGCATCAGGATGGAATCTATTTATACATGGTAGCTAAAAATGTATACATGTGTACATAAGGCTAAAAACATCCCTGGGAATTATGATTACAGGAGGAAATATAAATATCATAAATGTATTGCCACATTGATATTTGAATTTCAAATACTTAAATATTCAACAGCAGTTGGGAGAAGCAGTGATGTGGGAAGATACTCTAACAAGAAGGTTCTATTTTGAGGACTTTGGCATGGTTTTTCTATGTAGAAATACGATAAACATTTCTCTATAAGATATGATGTCTATAAAGGCAGATATATAACAGAAATGGAAAAAAGGGAGAGCCATGAGGAATTATTTTTAAGGATTCAGAATTTGAGGAGAAATGGATCCTCTAGCTGGTCTTTTGGAACTGTATTTGGGTGGACTTTTTAGAAGCAGAGTCTGAAATTGGATTTGGGCTGATTTGTTGAGTGGGTAGAGCGAAATGGGGATGAAGTTAAGCAAAGATATGGTCCCAACTTTGAGTTTGGCTTTAGTTGAGCTTGCACAAAGTTCTGGAGCATCAGTTGAACCCCAGAGTTGGCCCCACCTTGAGGCAAGGGCCTGGTCTTTTTTATTTTTCTTTATTTTAATGTTTTTTTTTTGTTTTTTTTTTTAAATTTCTGAGAGAGAGAGAGCATGAACAGGGGAGGGTCAGAGAGAGAGGGAGGCACAGAATCTGAAATATGCTCCAGACTCTGAGCTGTCAGCACAGAGCCCAATGCGGGACTTGAACCCACGAACTGTGAGACCATGACCTGAGCTGAAGTCGGATGTTTAACCGACTGAGCCACCCAGGTGCCCCCAAGGGCCTGGTCTTTTATACCTCTTGTGTCAGTCAGTCATTGGCTACATGGAGGAAGGAACAATGAGGGGACTAACTCTGGAGCTAGGTGGCTCCAGTTCCACTGAAGGTAATTCTCTAGAAAAGAGGACAACTGTGGGCCATTGGCAGCAGGGGATTGGGTGCACCTGCTTGATAAAGGACGTCTGGGCAGAGTCCCAAGAGTGTGACCCGTAGGATATCGATAGCTCTACTTACGTTGGCTTTCGCTGTTGTGAGCATACCTTTATTATTTTTTACTATGGTTTACAGATGCCAGCTTTGGGGTCTAGGAGATGCATTTCACCATGAGAAGGAAAGTAAAGGGCCTCTCTGGAGAGAAGAGGAAGGGTGGTGGAGACTAGATTTTTTTGGAAGAAAGCATGCCAGTGAGCTTTATGGGAGTTGTCCTAGCATCAATTTCTTATCCACGTTACCAGATGTGAAGTCACAACAACCTCAGTTGGCCAGCCTAGTCAGCCAGCAAGTGTTGCTTGATGACTGCCAGTTTCTGCCAGCTCATCTCGTCTTCCCCCTCCTCACACATCTCACTGATGGAGCTACCCTGAGCGGCTGCCTCTCAAATCACAGTCTGGAAACACTTTAGCCCCCAAAACAGTAGGTGAGAAACAAGGAGCACTTTGTGAGGGATGTTGAAATAAACAGGCAACATTGTCTGAGATGAAAATGAGACTGGAGAGAACCAGTTTGGAAGTGCCCTTTATCTGAGACCTACCAAAATCTCAGTAACAAGTGCTAAGGAGCACTGGGAGCCTCTAAGAGGACTAGAATGTGGTGTTTTGCAAATTTATTTCACAGTGGAACCCATTATTTGCTTACCATCCCATGGGAGTAGCATCCTACAAAAATTTTCTATACTAAACATTGGTGTTGTCAATGAGACCCAGTGGTTTTTGAAGAAGTATAGGTGATGACATTTTTTTGCTTTAGCAAGATAATTTGTAAAGAAATATGGATGATAGATCAAAGAGGGAAGAAAATGTCAGGGAGGACAATTAGGTCTAATTTGTGCTAAGTAAAAATGTTAAAAGACTCAACTAATCTTAACGGTCATTAATACAACCTCCCAGTCAAGTACAGGGTCCCACATTCCCTATGGGATGGCCACGTAGGCTCCTTTTTCCATGAACTGCTACTATAAACTGATATGTGAATCTAAACATTAAGGAGGTCTTCCTGCTATGCAGTTGAAATCTCTCTCTGAGAATTGTACCCGTGATGTTAATTCTGTTCTTTGATGTTATGCAGAGCAGGGTGGGTTTTGTTTTTTTTTTCTTTTCTATTCAACAGTCAGGTTTATATGCCAAGTGCTGCTTTAAAAGTGAGAATACAAAGGTCAGGAAGACATGGTTCCAGCCCTCAAAGAGCTTAAAATATAATGAGAAAAAAAAGACATAAACAATCAGTTTTTATTGTAATAAATATCAGCAAAGAAAACTTACAGGGAATTTAGAGGAAGAAGCGAATGATTGGCTGATGTTCTGAAAGAATTCATGGTGGCTTTATGGAATGATCCTTCCTACATTTGAGGGGTAATCATATCCATTCTGGCTTCCCCTCCTCAACTTCTTCCCCCCCCCCCCCCACCCCC
>NW_027532589.1:796406-943455 GCF_008692635.1 Crocuta crocuta
ACTTTCCCTGGAATATACATCAGTTCTCGAATTTGTTCTCTTTACTATATGATTCCTAAAGTCCTTTAATCTATCTCATTCCTACCTCCTCTGGAGATTTTGTTGCTTTCCAACATTTTTTTCCCTCCACATGTGGCCTTCTAGAATTAACAGCTGTCTCACTTTGATCTGTTGAGGGCCAAGCTTGAGGGCAAGGTACCTAACGTGTGGGGAAGATTTGCTGGTATTATTACTGGACCCCAAGGCCCACTGAGTCTCAATATTATAGAAATGAGCACTGAATTCGAGAGAAAGCAAGCCAGTGGGGCTTATTAGAGATAGCTTATATGCAAGGAAGCCCCAAGAAAGAGGAATGTGCTCCCCAGAGGAGTAGCCTGCAGGGCTTACAATGGCACTTTTCCCAAGGCTGAAGAATGGGGAAGCATCCTTCAGTCCCATGGTCATTATCTACTGGTCGTTACTTTTCAGTGGACACAAGATAATCCCAGGATGCCTTTCTCCATGGTCGACATTCTTTCAGGGTTTCTGAAAAATAGAAATACTTGTGCAAGCAGACTCTAAATTGGTGCTTCACTTTTGGGCAGACAACCATTACTCCTTGATGGCTGTTACCTCTCCTTTGTTCTCTTTTCCAGAAGGAGGTATTTGTCTCATACGTGTATGAAAAGTTTTAACCCTTATCCCAGACCAGTGGCTTTACAGAAGTTAAGTCCCTGTTGATTTCCTTATACTGGCTCAGTATTTTAGCAGTATCTCATCTTCACCTTTTTGAATTGCTCCTTATATATTTATCTCATTTTCTAGGTGTCTAGAAGCTCCATTCTAGAAAAAAAGGAATCTGTTAATCTCATATACACACACAGCAGTGCATTAATCCAAACATGATCTGACTGTAAAAGCATATTTTGGAGAGAAAGTAATGCTTAACCCAAAGAAAAACTCCTTAAGGGAAATATTTTAAGCCTCTTAGTGAAAAATACACATTTGGTAAAGGGATCTTTTTTTAGTATATGTCACACTATACATTTGATTGCTGACCTCACATGAGGTCAGCTCCTAATGAAAATATTGAAGAAAAGCACATGTTAAGAGTATACTACAATATGTAAAAAAATATAGGGGAGCCTGGGTGGCTCAGTGGGTTGAGACTCTGACTTGATTTTGGTGCAGGTCATGATCTCATGATTTGGGAGATGGAGCCCACAGCATGGAGCTGTGTACTGACAGTGCAGAACTTGCTTGAGATTTTCTCTCTCTTTCTTTCTCTGCCCTTTCCCTGCTTGCATGTTCATTCTCTCTCTCTCTGTCTCTCTCTCTCTCTCCCTCCCTCCCTCCCTCTCTCTCTCTCTCTCTCTCAAAATAAATAAGTGAACTTAAAAAAACACACAAAAATAAGTGTACTATAATAGCCGCTAATACTTATTGGATACTACATGAAAAGGATTGTGCTAAGAAATTGTACATATATTAAGGTCATTCAATTTCCAAAACATCCCTATCAGGTATTATCTTTATTTTACAGATGAAGAAACTGAGATATGAGGTATTAAAGTTGTACAAGACCAGGTGAGAGACCTAGTTTCAGAATCAAGGAGCTTGAGTTTCAGTTTGGATTTTATCATTTACCGTGTGATTTTTGAACCAGGCATGACATTGCATTGAACTTCCATCTCTCATCTGTAAAATGAAAGAAGTTAGCTACACTTCTCAGGTCTGTGCTACCTGTATGATTTTATGTTCCTCTCCATAGAACTGTCTGCATTTATTTAGCAAATAGTCAAATCTGAGAAAAAGGCAAAACCATGAGTCTTTCTGTTATTCTTCAGCATCTGCATGTATACCTTTTCCATGAAGCATTGCTTCATATTTCCCAGCCAATATTCTCTTTGATTCCTAAACAGTAGCTGTTTTTTCAAAGTCTCCCTCTATTTTAAGCATGAATAAGGTGTTGAAACACATGAGAAATATGAACATTATACAAGGAAATCGATAAGGTTAGGAATCTTCACACATTTAACTTAATCATGTCTGACACTGAAAACAAAGTCATATTTTATTGCCTAAGGGGAATGCTCTTTGCCAAACTGTGATGGTAATCTGATTGTGAACAATGCTTATTCATCATTTCTGGGGCACTGGTTGGTGTGCCAGCCAAGGGGACAGCTGACCTAATATGCCTTAAGTTACATTCCTCAGGATCAGTTATATTGTGTGAAATCACCAAAACAAAGGTAGTTCATATTGGTCAACCAGAAAATAGGGGCCCTTTGCCTGTCTTCTCTTCTGTTTTCATTGACAGTTGTGGGAAAGGTTACAGAACGATAAGCAAAAGGGTAAATTCTTTGGGTGCTTTTAAATGATCTTGTTTCCGCTTCACATTCTGTTTGGATTTCTGAAACTATTTCTCAAATTGATTCTGATTTTAAAAAGTCAGAAACCATTAGGAATCTGCTACTACAGGGGTGCCTGGGTGGCTCGGTTGGTTAAGCGACCGACTTAGACCTGGTTCACGATCTCGCAGTTCATGATTTCGAGCCCCACCTCAGGCTCTGTGCTGACAGCTTAGAGCCTGGAGCCTGCTTCTGATTCTGTGTTTCCCTCTCTCTCTGTCGCTCCCCTGTTCGTATTCTCTCTCTCTCTTTCTCTCTCTCTCTCTCTCTCTCAAAAGTAAATAAAATGGTTACAAAAATTTTTAAAAAAGAATCTGCTACCACAAACATAATTATAAGGTATAGGTATGGTGATAATCTAAAATATGCCATGGAAAACAGCTTTGTGCCTTTATGTTTCAGAAATGGGTCGGTATTATTTTTAGCTCTATTTGTGCCATTATCTTTCACAAGATAGCCGGTGGTTTTTCACTTTTCCTGCAACACTCCTCCTTTGATGTCGTATCATTTGCCCACCTTTTAAAATGTTTCCTCTGGGAAATGGTCAACAGTCAATACTCCTCATTGCCTAGTTCGAGTTCAAGACCCCTTTTCAAGGTTTCTTTTATACTCTGTGATCCCCTTTGTCGTAGCTGTTACCATCTGGAATGAAATATAGTTATGGTTATGAGATCAATCTTTAGACAAATGTACATTGATCAGGTACTTTATGATGAACTCTGTAAAGTTTGGGTCACTAAATTCTAGAAGCATTTCTTTTCAACTAGGTAATCTTTCAATAATTTTTCTTTCCCTTAGTAGTAATAAAAATTAAAAAAAATTAAAATCTAGGTTTCCTAAAGCCCAGATTCTTGTGGTTTACAGCCAGTGAATATCCTATCATGTTCCACCAACCTGCTTTTTATCAAAATCCTGATACAAATGAAAATATTACCTAATGTCCTGCATTGATTCATTGGGGAGGCAGGAGGGTGAGGTTATTGTCCAGTGTAATTCTTTCCTTGTTTTCTCAGTCATGGCAATTATGCATTAATTTCACTTTTGATTTAGTAGCAAGAAATTAGTGTATCAGGCTTTATGGTGCTGACATCACACCACCCAGAGAAACATTTGATTCTGGGGCAGGAGCATTTAGAGAGATACTGGCAGAAATTCTGGACATATACAGGGTGTCCTAGTTCGAGGACCAACAATCAGAAACTAATCTCAAACAGTGAAGAGTAAAGTCTTAGAGATAGAAAGTAGAATATTGCATGCAATGTGGGATCAAATCAGGAGCTTATTTGATGATAAACCTGAGAAAGGAGGGGCACATCCAGCATTATCCGTCTCATCCATCTCATCCCCATCCCAGGATGTGGACAGTGCAGTGGCCATCTCCCATGCAGGCCACAAGCCCCAGCCCTACAGACAGGTGGCTAGGGAGGAGACATTGGCTAGGGGATCAGAGGTACACTGTGATCTTACAGAAATACAAGCCAGTGGACTCCATAGGCAAAGGGGGAAGATTACTTTTTAATGCTCAGCAGTCAGTCAGAACTGCTTAAGACTCAATCCTAGAATATCAGCTTTCAATCACGTTGTAGGGATGAGCATTACTGGTGTAGGGTCTAGCTACTATTTGCCTGGTTCTAGGTGAGGGAGAGGGCTTCCTCGCCCTGGCTAAATGCTCAAGTCAAACTCTAGGATGAGAGTTAGGTTCTAATATATCTGTATTCTCTCTCCCAGCACCCTTGTAGCCAGTGCCCAGAATTTGTGGCGTGATCAACCACGGTCAAGGACTGCACCTGTGGAACTGAACGCACTGTAGTTTGATGGTCCACATGGATTTGAGATTAGTGAAAGGTTATTCATATCTACACTATGTGGTCTCAAATACACTTAAAATTCAGCATGTTGAGAGCTGAACTCATTTCTTAAAACCAACATGCCCTCTCCTTTTCCTCTAGGATTTGTTATCTTTGTGAAGAATATCATTATCTATCTCATTGTACCATCATTGGACCAGGTAGAATCTGAGAAGAAATCCTTTCCTCCTCCCCCTTCATCTCCACAAACAATTGATCATCAAAGCCTATTGACTTTACCTCCTAAATGTCTCCAAATCGTTCACTTTTGTCCATCTTTAAATGTGGTTAGGAAACTGCTAACCATTTGGACTTCTTATTCTTTGTGTTTCTCTCCTAAGATCCACTCTTGGCCCTTAGCTGTCATGCTCTGCCTTGATCATGACTTAGGCCCTGTAGCTGATCTGACTGGGAAGGCACTGGCAAGAGTGAGGCTTTAGGAAGGGGAAGATGAGAATGTTTCTCTCTACCCCTGCCCTGTCTGCTGGCCTTACTTTTGTTCTCACTCTTACCAGCCTCTGGTCAAATTCTGCCACACCCCTAGCCCCTTGTCCTTTCAGGCTGAGGGATGCCAATGGCTGGCCATTCCTTTCTTTGTCCTGATTTTGCTCCCATCAGTGTAAATGATAGCTTTGCTACATTTTCTGGAGGCAAACTTCATTGAGTAAGCCACCCATTTTCTCACAGGGCACTGAATAATTCACTATTGCCCTCACTTTTGCCCACTTCAGACCTTCTCCATATCACAGGTAGCGTGATCTTTTAAGTGCAAAGTTGACTGAGTTCCTTCCTTGATTAAAAGTCTCCAAAGGCGTCTTGTTCCTGTTAAGATCAAGAAAAATAACTTCTCTGGCCCACAGCCTATCTGGTCCCTCCCGGAGTCTCTGTCTCCATTGTTACTTTCTTTCATTCACTGCGCTCCCACTATGTTGTTGTTTTTCAGTTCCTTGAAATTGCCGCTTGATCTCCTGCTTTGAGCATTTTCCTGAAGTCTCTCCTGTCTTTGGAATGTGTTGTCTTTTTTTTCCCTTGCCCCCTCAGTGCATCCCTAACCTACAATTTTACATTACATGTTTCTCTCGTAGGGAGGCTGTTCTTGACACTTCATTCCACTCTTGCCACAGGAATTTGCTTTTGTGGTTAATATATTATAGGATGCATTCAGAACATAGGACTTTGTTTCAAAGCACTTAGTATGAAGTGTAATTATATATTCTATATATATAATACATGTCATATACTATATAAAATAATTGCATAATATTTATGTAATTTTTTATTGACATAAAATAAGTTTAAGTGTGGGGGAAATCCTCCGTGTGTTGTTTCCTGCCATTTTATCTGTAGCACTTTGCAAAGTTCAGGGTACCTAATTGTGGTTTGAAAAATACTAGTTGGGCAAATAATTTTAAAAAAAAGTATCACTATCTAAAGCCTACGTGGATAGTAAAAAGAGAAGTAAAGCAAAGAACAGTTGAATGAAGAGCAATACCAGGGAAAGCAGCCTTCTGTGGTTATTATCTAAACAGTCTAGATAATTGTTGTGAGTTAAGCTGAGAACTGAGTGCTGCAGTTTGGGAATAAACAAAACTCATAGTCAGAGAAAAGGGGCTCATTCAAAAACATGTAGCTGCTCTCAGGTCAATGGCAGGTCTTTAATTCCATTTTTCATGAGCATCCACAATAAAACCTCAGAGCACAAGCCAATAACTCAACTACTCAAATCCCCTCCAGAGTTTCTTCCAAGTCACACTGCTGACCTCAGTTTCTCACTTTCATATGATGATCACAGCAGAAGCATCTGTAGCAAGGTTGTCAAAAAGAAATTAAGGGCGTAATCACAGTATTAATTTTTAAGTTGTATAGACTCAGCAAAATAAGAAAAATATTCTTTTGAATCATTAAGTTTAGATATATAGTGAGGAAACCACTGATGGCTAATGAGAGTTACTGGAGAATCTATATTACTCATTTTTACATCATGTGAATATCTCCTCAGAATCACTCACTTAGATCAATTGATAGAAAACAGACTTTTAATTATTTAATTGAAACCTCACTATAGGAATTCTTTCCACTCAATAATTCTGGGAAGCAGGGGACAAAGTGGTCCACAGGTGAAGCAAATAGATCAACTATAGTTTTAGAGACAACTGCATTTGTGTCTTTTCCTCAAACATACATCCAGTTATCTATTTATTGAGCTCCTACTCTGTCTGTTCTAAGCCCTATAATTGTCACTGATGAGAAAAGAAAAAGGAACAAATAAACTATGACACTTGCATGGAAAGGACAACCACATTCTACTTTTCTTCAAATTAGACTCAACTCTTTTTTGGAAGTTTTCCCTAAGTATTCCTGCAGGAATCTCTATGAAGATTTCTTTTCTTTCCCTTTTTAAATAATTTTTAATGGTTTATTTACTTCTGAGAGAGAGAGACAGCGTGAGCAGGGCAGGGTCAGAGAGAGGGGGAGACACAGAATCTGAAGCTGGCTCCAGGCTCTGAGCTAGCTGTCAGCACAGAGCCTGACGCAGGGCTCGAACCCACGAACTGTGAGATCATGACCTGAGCCAAAGTCGGATGCTTAACCGACTGAGCCACCCAGGCGCCCCTCTATGAAGATTTCTAAAAGTGGTTGCTTAAGCCACACATAGCCTCTTTGTTGATGATGGTGACCAAATAGGTATTTAATATATTATGTAAAACAGAAACCAACAAAGGTTCATGGAGGATCAACTGGATCAATAAGCAAAGAGCTCTGAAAAGTATATGATGTTTATTTTTATTTTAACAGTTGGTGATATAGATTATATTGAAGACTGTATAAGACATATAGACGGTTTATAAATAATAAAGCAATCACTTACCCATTCACTACATAACTTAAGAATTAGAATAGGGCTAGTGTTTTACAAACCTCCTGCTTGCCTCTCTTTTGCTTGTGTCTCTCTTCCACCCTTCATCATTTTTAAATTTATGATATTATCACCAGGGTATATACCTATGAATAATATATAGGCTAATTTTGAAATTTGGGTGTGAGGAAGGGGTGATGTTACCACTATTACATGAAGGCTCCTGAGGAAGATAAAGAGAAAACAATGTGAATAATCATGTGATTTCACCTTTATAGGATGTTCACGAATCTTGTCTGCAGGAGACATGCAGAGTTGAAGTGTTGACCATACACTAGGCATCCTGCAGGAAGATGGTGAGGAAAGTGAGTAGGTCTGTATCTTCTGCTTCTGAACTCAATATACCCTACCTACAGCTCTCAGGAAGGGGTCTAAGATAAACACTTCTGTGGGAAAAAAAAAATGAATGTCTTCAATTGATTCAGGAAGCAGGACAGGGTGAAAAACAAGAAATTTATCAGCACATTGTTGAGATAAAGACCAGCTATGCATAAAGGTCAGACTTATCAGGGTATTTTATTCTCTGCTAAAAAGTATGTAGGATTATATGGCCTCATAGTAATGATGGTCCTCAGTGTGTCTGTCTCTTCGGAATGTACTGGTCTAAAGTCTACTGGTAGTGCTTTAAATCTGCTACTATTTAGTTTTTGATTCCCTAGACAATCCCCTCTTCCTTTCTCCTGTGTTGGATGACCTAGTTCCCATGTCATCATCATGGTTTGGTTTGGTTTGGTTTGGTTTTGGTTTATTCTCTCATTCTCTTTTTGTATTTTTGTGGGTTGGAGGGAGAACTCCCCCAGTAACTTCTTGAGAAAGGATGAAAGGGAAGAACATTTTGTAAGCTTGCATATTTGAAAATATCTTTATATAACATATTAATTGAAACTTTGCCTTGATATAGTTAGACCTACCTTTTCTTCAGAATGTTAAAGACATTTTTCCAAGATTGTTTGCTTCCAGGGTTACTTTGGAGAATCCTGAAGCCATCTCAGTACTGTGTTCTTTGTGTAAGTCTGTTCTTTCCCCCTCTTTTTTTTNAGAGAGAGAATCTGAAACAGGCTCCAGGTTCTGAGCTGTCACTACAGAGCCCAATGTGGGGCTCGAACTCATGAGCCATGAGATCATGACCTGAGTCAAAGTTGGACACTTAACCAACTGAGCCACCCAGGTGGCCTTCCCTCTATTTTGAAGCCTGTAGTTTGATTATTCTGTGCTGGGCACTCACAAGACTGTTAAAATCTAAAAATTCTTGGGGCGCCCGAGTGACTCCATCAGTTGAGTCCAACTTCGGCTCAGGTCATGATCTTGCATTTCATGGGTTCGAGCCCCACATCAGGCTCTGTGCTGACAGCTCAAAGCCAGAACCCTGCTTTGGTTTCTATGTCTTCCTCTCTCTCTTCCCCTTACTGGCTCACACTCTGTTTCTCTCTCTCTCAAAGATAATTTAAAAAAAAATTTTTAAAAAGAAATCTGAAAATTCTTCTCCATTTCCAGAAAATTTTCTTGAGTTATTTTATTGATGATTTTCTCCCACTGTGTTCTCTTATCTCTCTTTCTAGAACATAGAATAATAGATGTATTATTTGGATATAATCAATTTAGTTTCTACTTCTCTACTTCCGTCTCTTCTTTTGCTCTAGTTTCTAGTATATCCCCTTTTCCTCATAAGTCTTCTGTTGAGATTTCCATCTTCTCTGTTAATGTTTTGAATTTCCAAAAACTTATTCCATATCATGAATTTTTAAAATATATTTCTTAGTGTTTGTTTCATGTTTGCATTATCTTATCTTTCTGAGACAATGAATAATCGTTTTCTTTTCCTTCTTTCCCTTCTTTTTTTGGTGTGGTCTCTATTTCCTCCAAGTTGCTTTTATTCTGTTTGCCACTTTGGTCTCTGTATTCCATGTTTAAGTGTCTTCTCTAATTTATAGACTTTTCTTTAATTCTGATGCCTGGTCAGCTTAGTAGCCTGTTCATCAGTAAGAATGGGATACTGAAAAGGTTATGTGAAGTTCTGGTTGCCTGGCAGGCTGTCAACTTTGAGCTCCTCTATAAAAGAACGCCCAGTGTCTTTGGGACTTCCTTTTGTTTTGCTGGTCACATTACCCAGAAACACCCTCCCAGTCTTGCTCCTGTAGTACTAAAGTCTGACTGCAGGGCTCTTGGGGAAAGAGCTGGTTTGGGGTCTCATCAGTCAGCATTCTTGTACATAATCACTGATTTGTTTTGAGTTTGGTATCTACTCCCTCAACTGTATGGGGTATCTCCTCTGTTAAACATTTCTACTTTTTTTTTTTTTTTTTTAAAGAGATTAAGCCTCAAGAATTTTATGCTGTAGCAGAAATCTCCCAGCATCATGGGGGTGGGGAGAATGGCAAGTAGTGATCTACTTCATTCTCAAACAATTTCACACAAACATCTTTTTTTTTAATTTTTAATGTTTATTTATTCTTGAGAGAGAGAGAGAGGCAGAGTGAGAGCAAGGGAGGGAGGGCAGAGAGAGAGAGGGAGACACAGAATCAAAAGCAGCCTTCAGGCTCTGTGCTGTCAGTACAGAGCTTGATGCAGGACCCGAACTCACAAACCATGAGATCATGACCTAAGCCGAAGTGGGACGCTTAACCAACTGAGCCACCCAGGTGCCCCTTCAGCCACCCAACCCTCCAACCTTTAACCTTGATCTACCCACCACCCACCTCCCCTGCATTTCCAAAATTGCCTGGGACTGGGGTTTTCTTTTCATCTCCTCGAGGATTCTATGATAGAACTTGTGTTGGTTTGAAATTTTCCTCAATACTGACTTTGGGTTCAACCTTATAGTTCTGCTAAGTTGGCTCTTGCTCATCTGGTTTTCAGCTTCCAAATTTTTTTTTTTTTTTTTTTTGTCTTCTTTCCTGCTGTCCCCATTTATGTGGGCTTAGGACTGCAAACAAAAATAATTTGTTATAAATTTAGTGAGTTTCATGAGGGAACAGCAATAATGCATGCATTTAATCTTCCATATTAACTCATGACTCAACTGTTATAATTTAAAAAAAATTTTATGTCTTTATTTTATTTTGAGAGAAAGACAGAGTGTGAGTGGGGGAAGGGGCAGAGAAAGGGAGACACAGAACCTGAAGCAGGTTCCAAGTTCTGAGCTGTCAGCACAGAGCCTGACTTGGGGCTCAAACTCATGGACTGTGAAATCATGACCTGAGCTGAAGTCGAATGCTTAACTGACTGAGCCACCCAGGCTCTCCAATTATTTTTTAAGAGAGTGAGAGAGGGAGCTAGGGAGAAGGGTAAAGGGAGAAAGAGAAAGAATCCTAAGGAGGCTCCACAGTCCATATGAGCCTGTTCTAGGGCTCAGTCACATGACCCAAGAATCATGATCTGAGCCAAAATCAAGAGTTGGATGCTCAAATGACTGAGCCACCAGGGGGACCTCAGCTGGTATAATTTTATTTATACAAATACTCCATGATTCCTGTTAAGGGTAATATCATCTTGTTTCCATAAATGCTACAGAATTATTTTCAGTAGCGTCTGAGATCCCCTTTCCTTACTGAGGATAGTTGAGCTTTCTAGCACTAAAACTATGAGGTAAAAGTGATAATTAGTTAATTGGGGGGAAAGCAGGTCAACTCTCTTGTTAATTTCTTTCATATCTCATTAGTTTCCCCCTCAGGTTAGAATATGATACAGACAAAATAAAATACTCTCTAAGCTAATCAATTCTACTGCAACCCCAACCCATATACTGATTTTTCTCTAACGCTAACAGAATTACTAAAGCAAGGGGTTGTTCTTAATCACTCCCTATGTCACCACTCCCCCATTCAATCATCCACTAAGTTTAGATGGTTTTTAGCTTGTGACTATCTTCTGTGCTTATTCTGTCAAAGGATAAAACTAAAAGTTTTGTAGTGAATTTTTTTCCCTTTATTTACGAGAAAAAAATCTATATGTGGGGGAATATAGTGCCTCATAAACAATGAAGCACTGGTTCCCAGGGATTTTGTCAAGAGTACGTGTTTTAGAGCATTCGAGAAAGCACTATGAAAAACAGGACATGATTGGTTAGGATGTCAGGGATCTTCTCATAAGGCTAGCAGATTCTATGACCTAGGGTAAGGTGAGCCAGCTAAATCTGAATTGGAAGATTATCACTGGTGTATGTCAAATTTCCTTGACAGTTAGGCATTTCCTGTAAGTATAGGCTGACTGAGATTTAGATTTGTGGCTAGGCCAGGCCACTGGGCTGGCTTCTATTTTGTGGGTCCCCATGTATGAAGTAACTTGATCAGCTCCTTCTGTAATCTTCCTGTTGCATATCACTGAAATCCATCCACCTCCTTCCTGCCAGAGTTAATTTTCTGAAATACAAACATGACTGCATCACTTTCCTTTCTAAAACTCTCAGATGAGTCATTGCTTTACTGAAGTCCAAACTTAGCACATGCAGAGAGCTCAGGGATGCTCCTCCTGGGCAAGTCTCCCGTCCTTAGTTTTCCCTGTGGCCTTACTGACATGTGGAACGTCAGTGAGACCACAGGCATTCGTGTGTTTCCATGGCACACACACACCAAGCAATGTCATGCTGCTGTGCCTTTCTAAGAGTGCCTCCTCTGCTTCGCCCCTTCTCTTCTGGACAAGTCCTTCAAGACCAGCTAGGGTGCCTCTGGCAATCCCTCACCAACCCTGCCACATCTGGGCTCCAACTTTTTTCTTCATGCTTCCAGAGTACTCTGCCCCATACTGTTGTTGCAACCTATACTGACATGAAATGCCTAAACTTCCGTGCTGCATTAGATCTGCCCTATTTTTGTATCCCACATGAGGTACATACTGTCTGACACTTAGTAGAATGTTCCCTGTTATGATGATATTGAAATTGAGGGCTGCCAACAGATGAGCTTTTTTTCCCTCCCTTAGGAGGATGTTTTACCCACTTCCACATTATTTGAACCATTTTGATTTAAAATTCACTCACTGAGCTGGGATTAAAGTAACTTTGCTCTATTCCTAATTAATTGTTTAAACTCTTTGGTCCACAGTTATGCCATTGTGAGAGTTATTTGTTTTATATCTCTATAATTCAAATCTAACGTTTCTATCTTTGTCATAATCCCTCTGTCCTTTTCTGTCACTCCCCATCCTCATGTTCTGGTATCTGCTAGTTAAGGTGTATTCGCAGCCAGCTCTCAATAAGTCAATCCATGGTTTTAGCTAATAATTTCAAAAATACTCCCCAAAGTAGTTGCGTCACTAGTCAGGACTCTAGATGCCTAAAAAGTCTTATAACCTGAAAGACTGAAACTTCCTAAAGAAGGGGGAATTTCATAGTGCTAATTAGGCTATTGGGCAAAGCCACTGTAACAGGTACCCTTCTCCTCTCACCGCTTAATTGACCTTATAGTAATTAGGTCTGTCACATCTATTGCTATAACCATTGTCTCAAGTGCCTTTGGCTTTTTGTTATTTCAAACACTGGCCCAAGGGATAAGAGTTAGGCAAAAACAGTGAACTAGGCTGCCTTGAGGTCTGAGGAATTGAAATTTATTTTAGTAAGTTTATTCAGAGAATAACAAGCATGTAGGCAGATAAACTGATTACAGAGATAAAGTGGTTAGGATCTCTCAGTAGGATAGGAATTCATGTATACTCAGAAAGAAAGAAGGAAAAAAAACCCAGTTCCTGTGTAAGGAAAATCGTCTCAGTGGAAATAGGTTGTTTACATTTTCAAGTCTGCAAACTCCCTTCACAGCTACACCATGCATCAAACAGAGAAAGGAGAAGGGAAGCTTTTATTTACCTATTTATTTATTTATTGGTCCCTGATGTGCACAAGGAAGGTCCCTTGAGATGAATCATCTTGGAGCAGGAAAGATCATAATAGCAATAATAACAACAATGCATCAGTGATTCTCAAATACATCCATGGGGCAGAGTATGCTTTTCAAAGGACATTCATTTCTCTTCCATCTCATTTGATCATTATGACAACCTCAGGAGGTACATAAGGTAGGTATTATTATTACTATTTTACACACGAGGATACTGAGCCATGGAGGATGTAGAGTTATTTGTCCAGAATCAGAGAGCTAGTTAGTAGCAACATTGGAGCCAGAGCCCAGATTTTCTGAGAAATGTTGTCACATAAATGGATCATATGCACTGTGTGTATACAGAAATGCCCAGGACATGGAGGAAACCCAAATCTCCCTCTCATTTGGAAGTCTGGGCTAGTGGCTCTGGAGACTTTCAGATTCACCTGGAGGTTCTCAGAAGAAGGCAGACATGCAAACTGACAGATTTCTTAGCAGTAGTTTCTTGACTCCTGTGACCATCTTAGCCAGAAAAATTAGTCTATTTCTTTGTCCAGGCTGGCTGATGGGTTTTTAAAGTTCCAGAGAGAAATTAAGGATTTGTTTGGTGGCCTTTGAAGAATTCTGAATTGTTTAATTTTTTTTATTTATGCAAAGAAGAGCATAAAGGAGTGTTAGTGGCCCAGCACCTAGGGCCATTCATCTATTGATCTGGTATCCAAAGAATCTTCTTGATGAAAGAAAAGGAAAGGATAGTATTGTCCAGACCTTCCAATATCATGGATTCCCCTGCATCTGTTATCCCATAAGCTTAAAATCCAGAGTTGTCAGTTTTGGAGATTGACTACAGACTTCTCATTCAACACAGAAGAAGTTGAGACTCAGAGAGAGAGCTGAATGGTTAACAGAAGTCCAGAGGGCTGGTTAGTAACACAGTTGAGATTGGAATCAAAAGAGCCAATGATAGTAGTTTCTATCTACCACCTTTTTAGCATCTGCTATGCCTTTGTTACTGTGATATATACTTACATATTTATTACTTTTGCCTCTCACACCTACGAAATTGAGGGCTCTTGTTCCCATGTGTTAGTCAGGATAAGTTAGGCCAGCTTGATGTGAGAGAGTGATGATGAAATCTCAGGGTAATTTAATGTAACACAGATTCATTTCTTGCCCCTGCTTCAATCTAGTGTGTATTCATGGGTAGCAGAAGGGCTGGGTAAGGAGGTATTCTTCCCCTTACAGTCATCATAGACCCAGACCAGAGGGTCTCCAACTTCTGGTACACCTCCAACATGGAGCACATGCCTCCATATTTGCTGGGGGTAAGAAAGGATTACACACTGAAGACTCACACCCATCTTTTTACTTGGGCCCATAAGTACTTCACGTCAATTTTGTTGAAGGGCTGTTGACCAGTTTCATCACTTGTACCAAACAGTGTGCAAAAAATGTGGGAAGTAACTGTCTCCCTTGTTCTTCAGAAGAAAACAGATGCCGACAAACACAAGAGATGATTATGAGCCTAACCTCTTTAATTTCCATAGAGTAGCCAAAGGGATACATTTAAAATATAAATTCTGTTTTCACAGCTTTTATGGAAACTGTATATTTCCTTCCCATCACTTTAAAATACAATTCAACCTAGGGGCGCCTGTGTGGCTCAGTTGGGTAAACGTCCAACTTTGGCTCAGGTCATGATCTTCTGACATATGAGTTCTAGACCCTGTATCAGGCTCTCTACTGTCAACATGGAGCCCTGTTCCCCACCCCCACCGCCCCGCCCTGGCCCCTTCCCCTCTTGTACATGCGCACTCTCCCAAGAATAAATAAACATTAAAAAAATACAACCCAACCTATTTCATAAAGCCTATAAGGCTTTGTATAATTTGGCCCTTTCCACTCTGATGCCACTCTCCCCTTAACTCCTTTCACTTTATCACACTTGCCTTCTTTTAGTTCTTGGACATTTCAAGCGCTCTCTTTGTTCAGGGTCTTCCCCATACTGTTTCCCCTCCTTCCTTACACTCTGCTTTCTCTCTGCTTGACTACTTGTTATGCATCCTAAATGTTTCACAGTCAGTGTCATCTTTGACCAACTGTGTGTTCTGTGCACATAGAGATCGTGGCTGTTTTGTTGTCCTTTGTATATTCAGCACATCTTATAGTCCCCGGCACAAAGAAGATACTAAATATTTGTGAAATGATTACATGCAGGAATGAATTAACAGAATACTCCCTTAAATAATACTACAATTAGTCTTGAAAAACATAGTGATGTAGCCATAGCAGATGAATCACTTAGAAGATTAACTGTGTATTTGAAGATTTTAGTAATATTATGATAATGATGCCCTTTTTCTAGTTATTCATTCTAAGTATTTAGCATTCATTACCTATCTACTGAACATTGTACTGTATAATATATTTTAAAGTTTTTGAATATTAAAGTACAGGAGAGGGGCAGAAACCTAAGGTTTGAGTGACAGAAGGAATGTGGAACATTTTTGTAGAGCAAGATACCGCCAATTCAGCTTCTTTCATGGAACTGATGGAATGACAATATTTTTCAAATAAAGATTCAAATATGGTCTGACAAAGGATTTGGGGGCCATTTACAAGTGTGGAGAACCATCTAATAAGAGTAGTTTTGACACCATTATATTGACATATCTGGGGCAATTTGATGATTTGGAAGGACAGTGACATGGAATCTATGTAATTAGAACTGTCATGGAAAATCTGAGACAGATGGTTTTCATCTCATCAGAACTCAACAGAAAAAAAGTCAGTTGAAGTTTTGTATGCCTATTTTATGTAACGCTGGTAAAGTTAGCAAATCCTTGTTAAAAGCATTTTGGAAATTTCTTAATCAGTACTGGTCATGGATTTAAACTTATCAAGGAAGTCATTTCATGGAAATAATTAAAGTAAAACTGAATACTGAGTTTCCTGAGCAAGAGAGCATTCAGATGGAGTCCCACTAAATATTCTGCCGTCTCTTGCAGCCATCTCCTTAATGACACATGTCAGCACATATTACACACTAAAATTGTTTACCACACTTGGTTATTGCTGGCTTTGATTTAATTACAATGGGGCTCAAATAAAAAGGAGTATAGATTGAGAAGCTTTACTAACACTTTGTTATATAACAGCTTTGTGGAAGGTCATCCAATTTTTTCCCTTATCTCTGAGTACGTCCCTGACCACCTCCCCACTCCTAAAACCAGACATGACATGAGATAGTATTGTCCATCCAGAAAGACTATGGGCTGCATTCAGAACTATCCTCCTAGAACTTATAGATACCTGTGCCCTCTATCTCTGAGGAGTGAGTACATATCTTGAGAACATTTCCAATTAGAACTCAGAACCTACTTGATGGAATTCTTTGCCCATTTGGGAAATAGCTTCTCTGTTGGGTGATGTGATTTCTGATAGAGGCTGAATCACAGTTTTTCTCAACCATTTTATTATTATTATTTTTTTAATGTATGGTAATCTAATAAGTTGCCTCCCCTCAAACTAAGAATTAGCCGTATACTCCTGAGATGGCTCCAGAGGTCTGGGTTTTGGGGGTTGAATCATTCACATTGAATTTAGGGGTTTGTGTGGAGGTACAGGTGGGGTGGTCAGCACAGTGAGGGTGTCTTTGCCAGCCCAGTCTCTCCCCCTGTGCCACCCACTTCCCTGGGCTGATGCACTCTCTCCATCTGCCAGGCACTCCGTGGCTCCTGCTTTCACATGCCCCCTAAGGCATTTGAGAAACTGCAGAATGCTAAGATTTAAAACTTCATCTTTGTCACGTATAATAAATAAATGGAAACAATTTAAGTGACTAACGTTTTGGGAATTAGGTAACTATACATGATGGTATGTCACTTAGCTATAAAATTCACCTTTACAGAGTGTTTTGATTTTTTTCTGGCCATACAAAACTATTAAACATTTTAAAGTTACAGGATTTTAACAGCAAAATGGGCTTTTGTCCTCTGTTGAGCAAACATAGCAGCTGATGAAAAGTGCAGGCTGTTAAAGAGTATATAAAACATCACAGAAAGAGACTAAAAGTAATTAGTTACCTTTGTGTCATAGGATTATGGTTTTTATTTTAATTATTGAAACATCCTTCTGTCATCTTTGCCATGAGGAAAAGAAAATGTAAGTATACAGAGAAGAAAGGCACGAATGGCCAAGGGGAAATTTTCAACAAGCAGCTTCTGCTTGTGTGTATGTGTGTACCTCTCCGGATATCTTTATCTACTTGCATCTACACTGCTGTTTGGCAGGAAGAGTGTGCAAGTCTCACAAGCCCTTGCCTTTCCACAAGGCTGTCTCCGGATGAGACGCTCGCTCGGAGATTTAGACCTGGCTTTATGTAAGTCTTACCTAATCCACCTGTGGATTTCCTCTCCCAGCACCCTCTGTGTTGCTGAGCCACGTAGATTATGGCCTTCTTGTCTCTTTGCTTAGAGGAAAAAGAGCTTTGGCATCATGTCAGCTCCAGCTGTGGTTGACTCCACAGATTGCCGGCTGTGTGACCCCGGGATCTCTACCTCAGTCAGTAAACCACAGCCTCCCGTCTGTAAAGGATGATGAAAGCTACCTTGTTCTAGTAGGAAAAAAGAAAAATGAGGAAATCCATGTTTAAAAAAATCTTGGTAGAAGTTCTCAAAAAGGGATACTTTATTTCTTCTGACTCATAATTATTTCATGCTTTCATCCTGGTGCCACACATTTTATCAAGAGTGGAGCTGGCCTGTCATTTTTCTTTATTTAAAGTTTATTTATTTATTTTGCGAAGGCATGGGTGCATGACAGAAAATGGGGGAGGGGCAGAAAGAGAGAGAGAGAGAGAGAATCTCAATCTCGAGCCCAAAGTGAGGACTCAGTCCCATGAACTGTGAGATCATGGGTTGAACTGAAACCAAGAGTTGAGGCTTGACCACCTGAGCCACGCAGGCACCCCTGCCTTTCATTTAATTCCTCCTCTTCCTCCTCCTCCTCCTCCTCCTCCTTCATCTATTTGGCTTAGGATGAGGGTTTCTTTTTCTTCTCCTCCTCCCCCTCCTCCCCCTTCTCCCCCCTTTCCCCTTCCTCCCCCTTCCCCTCCTCCTCCATCTTCTTCTAAGTCTATCTGGCTTCACATCTTCTTCTTTACACATGCCTGAAACCTTGAATAAACAAAGACCTGGAGTGTCTGAGTGGCTGAGTAGGTTAAATGCCTGGGTCTTGATTTTGGCTCAGGGCATGATCTCACCGTTTGTGAGTTCAAGTACCATATCAGTTCTATGCTGACAGCCGGAGCCTGCTTGGGATTGCCTGTCTCCTTCACTCTCTGTGCCTGCCTGCTCATGTTCTCTTTCTCTCAAAAATAAATTAAAATTTAGAAAAAAACAAAACAAAAGTTCTGGCTTCATTCAAATAAGCCTTGATTTTGCTCAAGAGAATAGGGATTTTTTTTCCAAGTTAATAAAGTTTAAACTCTGTTTTCTCCACAAAGACTACGTTAATTCTGCTAGAGGCTTTTCCATTTCCTAATGAGATCTGAGGAGACCACGGCATGTTAATAACAGTGTTAATCATTAAAATTAATTTGTTACAAAAACAAAGGTTTCATTTTTTTACCATTATCATTTTTCTTTTATAAAAATAATTCGCTTAATTCACATAACTTCTCTTTTTGTTTCCTGCTTTCTGCCATCCCTAAGAGTTATTGTGATCTTGTTTTCAATGCTCAGCCAAGTGTAAACCTAAGCTCTCACCTAAAGCCTCTGGCCACGTTGCTAATTTCTGTTATTCTCAACCCCTATACTGACAGCACCCTCAGTCTCTCTCAGCCCTGGAGCCAAAGATGAAAAATAAACAGAAGGTAGCCATAGGTAAAAGGTATAATCTACTCCATTTATTTCTGAGTAGATTTATTCCTTCGTGGAAATCAGTTGAGGGTAAGGGTTATTTTTATCTTTGGTACTGATACTTCACGATGCCTCCTGGTGGTTGAACAAGACTAGATTTTTTTTTTTTTTTTTTTTTGCTGTCCTTTGGAAATACTGCTCATGGCTCCTGTGGGCTGTAGGGGCAGGGGAATCGACAGAAGATAACCTCTCAAATCCCTTTAAACACTCCCCATACTTGCTCGCTGCCAAGTCATTAAGCAAGGCAAACTCCTCTCCCATATGGGCTGTAAACTTTTATTTGTTCAGTGCTGCTCTTAAACATGGCTGGTCTGAACTCTAGTTTCTTCCTGGACTGAGAAGACAGTACCTGGCATCTGCTTTGCTACAGCAGGGTCTGCTAGTCTGCTGACCTATCTCAGATATAGGTTGGTTCTTCTGGCCTCACTTATTCATTCATGAATTCATTTTTCTAACTCAACAGATTTATTTGACCACCTGGTAGTCAACCATTCTAGGTGCAAAGGATATATTACTGAATATAGCAGATTAACAATAAGAGCAACACACAAATCTTCATCTTCCTGGAGCTTATTGTCTAGAATGAAGAGGGGTAGAGATAAGTATACTGTATAAATTTATGTATATAATATATTAGAATGTGGTAAGTGCTTTTGGGAAAAATAAAAAATGGTCAGGGGGATGAGAAAGTTCAAGTGTAGAGGTTTAAATTTTTAAATGAAGCGGTAAGGATGGCTTCTATTTTTTTAATTTCTTTTTTATTATTTTTATATAGTTTGTTGTCAAGTTGGTTTCCATGTAACACGCACTGCTCATCCCAACAAGTATCCTCTTCCATGCCCATTATCCATTTCCCCCTGTTCCCTACCCCCTATCAACCCTCAGTTGGTTCTTAGTATTTGAGAGCCTCTTATGGTTTGCCTCCCTCTCCTTAACTATTTTTTCCCCTTCCCCTGCCCCATGGTCCTCTGTTAAGTTTTTCCTATTTCACATGAGTGAAAACATATGGTAGCTGTCTTTCTCTGCCTGACTTACTTCACCTAGCATAATAACCTTGAGTTCCATCCATGTTGCTACACATGGCCAGATTTCATTCTTTCTCATTGCCATGTAGTATTCCATTGTATAGATAAACCACATCTTCTTGATCTGTTCATCAATTGATGGACGTCTAGGCTCTTTCTATGATTTGGCTATTGTTGAGAGTGCTGCTATGAACATTGGGGTACATGTGCCCCTATGCATCAGCACTCCCGTATCTGTTGGGCAAGTTCCTAGCAGTGCTGTTGCTGGGTGATAGGGGAGTTCTGTTGTTAATTTTTTGAGGAATCTCCACACTGTTTTCCAGAGTGGCTGCACCAGTTTGCATTCCCACCAACACTGTTAAGAGGGTGTCCATTTTTCCACAGGGGATGGCTTCTATTAAGAAATGATTTACGAGTCAAGAGTTGAAGGAGGTGAGAGAGGGAGCCAAAAATCCAACTGGGGAAAGAATGTTCTAGGCTATGTGGTAGAAAAAATCAGGACACACTTGTTAAAATGTTTGTTTGTTTGTTTTTTTAATTCTTGGCAGTATTAATCATTGTAGATACAGGGATGAATCAAGGATTTTTTTTGCCTTCAGAGAGCTTAGAGTGTAGTGTAGAAAACAGATCCAAAATAGACAATTTCAGTATACTGTGATTATTGATAAAACATAGAGCTAGACACGCTATGTGATGCTAAGAATGGTGTGGGATCCTTATTAAGATGCTTTCAGAATGCTATAGGAGCATAAAAGGGATTTGGGGAAAGTAACACCGCTAGTCATTTCTCTTTGGCAGTATTTGCTAAACATGATTGGGTAGAGTATAGACAACTAATTACAGAGAAAGTAAGATTTTCATGGTGGGGAAAATAGATTCAAATGTGTTCAGGATGGTCTATATAAAACATCCCATTTTTATAGATTTTCTGCAACAGTAGTTTATTAAAGGACCTGCGAAATTCTCAGTAAAGAAATAATTTTACTAAGATTTGTGAACTTCCAAAACAAATGTATCAGTGGAATCCTTGAGACAGGCCACTCTAAATCAAGTTCCTTGTACAGTCAGTGGAGGCAGTGATAGTCTAGATGTCAAGGTATCCTGATCCTGAGATAAGTCACCCTGAATTAAAACTGAATGCATCTTCTCTTGAGTCCCTGTTTTCTTCATCCATAAAATGTGAAGTTTGTTCTAAATGGCCTTCAAAGGCCATTATGGTTCTGATCTGATTGAAGCCATTGAACTTTTTCCTTGAGGCCATATGGCAGGCCCAATATAGATTGTTTTATCCCATAGTCTTTTTTCTGTAAGTATGTATTGAGTAGTTACTATGTGCTGCCCACAGTTCTAGATTCTGGTATTAGAGCAGTGAAAGGGATGGAGAATGGAGAATGCCCTTTTGGGAGTGTGCAATCTACTGGGGGAGACAGATAATCTGTGAGCATGCACACATAATGTAATTTCAGGGAGTGATAGGTGCTATGAAGAAACATCGACAGCAAACCACATGGTAAGGGGAGAGAGAGTAACTGGATGTGGAAAGAAGAGTCATGTTACGCTGGATAGTTAGGAAAAGTAGCTGAGAAAGTGACATTTGAGCTGAGACCTGAACAGTAAGAAGGAGCCAGTCATGCAGTAATGTGGGAGCAGTGCTCCAGGCAGAGGAAATGATGGAATCAAAATTACAGAGACAAAAAGGGCATGCTAAGTGTCAGGTTCAGAAAGAGAATAACTGGAAGTCTGAGAGGAGAGGTGAAGGGTGTGCCAAGAGTCCATTTTCTATAAAAGACCAGTCGGTAATTTAGGTTCTGTGGGCAATACTGTATGGTAACTACTCTTCCATGTGTCCAAAGCAGACACAGAACTTAACATTGGGTGTGCTTGCGTTCCCATAAAACGTTCTCAAAAAAAAACACCAAAAAACAAAAAAAAACAAAAACCGCTGCATTAGGTAGCAGGGCCATTGTTTGTAGACTGCTGGGGCAAGCCATCAGGTTTCAGGTCATTTGTAGGGACCACATCACATAGAGCCTTGTAGACCTTGGGAGGGGTATCTGTTTCACTCTGAATGTGATGAGGTTTTCACCGTGTTCTGGCAGTGTAGTGATGTGACAGATTATGCTGTAAATGGCCACACCTAACTGTGTTTGGGGAATGAATTGTAGGGGCAAACGTGCAAGCAGGGATAAAAGGCCATGTGATGGTTATACAGGCACAGTGAATGTGATCCCTGCCTTCAGCAGGGTGCCCATTTATGTGAGGAGGTGTGGCAGAAAGAGAACTATTAAATTTCAGCCCATTAAAGGCTCTGTGAAGTCCTGCTAAAAAAATAAATTCTTTCAGTTGTGTTTATCATAGCACTGGTGTGTATTGTGAATCTCCAAGTAGAGGGGTGTGTGTGTGTGTGTTTGTGTGTGTGTGTGTGTGTGTCTGTGTTTCATTTGACAGTTAATAGAATGCTCTTCTTTCATTTGTGCAGAGTAGATTTGGGGATTAGCTTTTATTACAGCATAAAGTGGGGAATATCATATAGGGTTAAAACTGGGTATAAAATATAAAATGTGGAGAATCTTTGAATACCAGACTCAGTTTCAAGTTGTGATAATACATCTTTGTTCTCTCTACTGCCCTACTTCTTATTCCCTCTTAACCCTACTAGTAGTCCATAGTGACACTTACTCATTCATTATTCATTCATTCATTCATGTATTCATTCATTCATCATGAGTTATTATGCGTGGTACTGGCCAGGTCACTGATCACCAGGACAGGGAAAAAAAATGACATAAAATCTTTCTTCTCCAGGAGCTTCTGGGCACAAAGAGCTGCTTTAGTAATCCATCCCTGACTGGTTACAAGGAGTCTAGCAGGAGGCACTCAGCAGAGGAGAGGCTGCCTAAATCCTTATTGATTGATGGAACAGACTTTAATTCTTAGGAAAAAGTTTGCACCTACATTGTCTAGTATGACTGCCACCAGTCAAGTGTGGCTATTGAGCCCTTGAAATGTGGACAGTGTAAACTGTAAATACAAAATACACACTGGATTTTAAAGACTATAAAATAATGGAACCTATTAACAATTCAGCAGTTTTAATTACACGATGAAATGATTGTATTTTGGCTGTACTAAGTTAAATAAAATAGATTTTTAAAATTAATTTCAACTCTTTAACTTTTAAAACTATGTCTGCTGGGGAAATTTAAAATTACACACATGGCTCCCATTATGTTTCTGTCAGACTGCACTGGTCTAGATTCACCAAGCTGGGTGTCTGGTGTTATATCCCCTTAGCTCTCAGTATGAACCAGTCCTAAGTGGACCACCAGCATAGAACCAGAGCAGAGAACCTTCAGCCTCAGGCCCCAGGGCAACTCAGTCATAGCAGGCATTCACCTCCTAGAAAGCCCTGCATTCCTTCTGTCTGCTATTCTCCACACCACTGAGGGAGATAATAGAGGAGAAAAAGCTGTGTTTATTGAGGTCAACAGCCTATGTCCTATAAATGCCTTATCTTATTTTAGTTTATGGCCAAATTGATTTCCATATAACACCCAGTGCTCATCCCAACAAGTGCCCTCCTCCATGCCCATCACCCATTTTCTCCTCTCCCCCACCCCCCATCAACCCCTCATCAGTTGGTTCTCAGTATTTAAGAGTCTCTTATGGTTTGTTTCCCTCTCTTTTGGAAACTGTTTTTCCCCTTCCCCCCCCCCATGGTCCTCTGTTAAGTTCCTCCTGTTCCCCATATGAGTGAAAACATATGACATCTGTCCTTCTCTGCCTGACTTATTTCACTCAGCATAACACCCTCTAGGTCCATCCATGTTGCTACACATGGCCAGATTTCATTCTTTCTCATGGCCATGTAGTATTCCACTGTATAGATAAACCACACCTTCTTGATCCATTTGTCTGTTGTTGGACATTTAGGCTCTTTCCATGCCTCATCTTATTTTTAATAACTGTTTAGTACTTCCCATGCAGGGAAATTGGATACTTTTTTTGACTTCTTTCCTGTGTGATCTGTTAGCAACTATATCAATTTACGTAACATCTCATCTTGAGAAAAATAGTTCAAGTTTTACCTACTACATAAAGTCCATTCTTCTTCAGTCCCTCATAACCTTCATTTCTCATTCAACACATGGTAAGCACAGCTGCTAGAAACAGCTTTTTATGGCACAGCTGCAATAAAGTACTTTGTCAAGTAGTTCCGGTCTCCCCTGCAAGAAAACTCGGTCCTGCCTTGGATTTCTTTGTACCTCAACCTATGGTGCAAATCTTTCACATGCAAGACTCTCAATGAGCATCTTGTTTCTGCTGCTTCCACTTCATAACCCAGGACACCTGTGCCTTGTGTGATGTGTGAAACCTTCACAAATTCCGCTTGGAGACGGATTCCTGGCTTGCCAACTCATATCGGTGGCCTTTGTTTCTTTCCTTTGTAGGGATTCAACGTTTGTTTCCTCTGCTTCCACCCACACTAAACAGCACCCGCTTTCCATTCTTGAGAGTCAGAACGCAGCCAAAGCGCTCTCAGTCTCCCTGCAGTATGCTCAAAGCACTGAAATGCTTTTCCAGGCTGACGGTTTTGAATTTCTCCTCGACTAAGATTTCAGCCTCCAGCAAGAATGGTCAAACGCACTGTTCAATTTTAAAGCGGTTGGTGACATACATATCTCCTAAGGCAGAGCATTCTAATTAGTGATTTGTCACCTCTGCTAGGTGTGTGCACTTAATGGAGGCTCAGCGTGCATTTGCCACAAAGATTAGAAGTAGAAAAGTCGCTAGAAACATTGTTTGGCTCAACCTTGTTTTATTAATTATAAAAGAAAGCTAAACATTCCCTAACGCTGCCTTGGCTAACAAAATGGAGAATGTAGACGGGTTATAAGATTGAGATACTGAAGGTGTGGTCTGTCTTTTGAGGCATGTTCTTTTCCTGATCCTCCTACATCTCACTGGATGTGAGAGGCATCTCTTTATTGGTTTCGAGAGTCAGAAACACCCCAAGTTCTAGCACCGTCACAGTTTCTGAAGGTATGGTCAGCAGCCTGGGCATGTAGTTGTATAGAACCCCAGCAAAAGGTGCCCTGCTCTGGGGTTTTATGTTGGGTGGCTGCCGTCTTGAAATTTTTAATAATTTTACCTTTAAATTTGTGTTTTGTAAGTGAAGTCTAATGGACCACTGAAGCATGCCTCTGCTTCTTGGCGTTCTCACTTCCCATCATGTCTCACCTCCCCAGGGTACCACTTTGCCCCTTCCTCACTCTTGACAAGTGACCACTGCTGTCCCCTCTCCTCCAGGGGTCTGGGGGCAGGTGTAGGGGAGAATTGGGGTTGAAAGCCCATGTCTGACATGCCAGCTTACAGGTCTGGATGCTGGGTTCTATAAAGGTCTGTATTTACTCCCAAGGATTACAGCATTAAATACCAAATAAAATAAATACCATTTTAGGTCAAGACAGAGACCACAAAAGAAAGCAAAGAGTTTTTTTTAATCTTGCTTTTTGATTAATAGATCTACATTTTCATTTTGTACCAGGTACTGCAAATTTTGAAGATGGCTCTGCCTATGTGATTGTGGAGAAATTCCTTAGCTATCTGAGCGTCAGTGTATCAGTCAGATTCAGGGTTCAATNTGTGTGTGTACACATATATTTACATAAACTTATATGTATATACATGTGCAGATGTAGATATACATATATACATATATGGTGTTCATATACATATACACATATATATTTATATTTATATGAACTTATGTGTATATACAGGTGTACACATATATACATATATACACATATATACACTATATATATACATATACATATATGGTGTTCATATACACATATACATATATATGAACTTATGTGCATATACACATACATATACATATATACACATATGTATGCACACATATATACATATATCCACTGTGTATATACATATATATTTGTAGTTATATGAACTTATGTTTATAGACATATACAGGTGTACATATACATATATATACAGTGTTCATATACATATATGTGTGTATATTTGTATTTATGTGAACTTATGTGTATATATATATACAGGTGAACATATGTATATATATGAGTCTTACATACATAGATAACACAGATAAGAGCCTTTGGAGATTATTTGGCTTCTTCCCACAGTAGTGGTACACCTTTATGAACAGGGAAGGGTGTGGTCATCAGAACGCTGAATTTTCTGAAGCCTTATCTGTAGAAGAGTGTAGAAATGGACCACTGGACATGAGATATCACATCTTTCAGGGAACACAGCTATTATCATGCATTGACCCAGCAGGCAAGGGAGCTGGTGACCACATTCACGGACCTCTCTTTTCTCCTGTCCTCTCTCCTGCTGGCATCTCCAGGAGAAATGGACCAGAAGCCTCACTGCAGGGGGCACTATTGATATGGTCCACAGAGCTCAGCCTCCCAGGGCTGGAGCAGGGTGGCAAGGGAGGTCAGTAGGCATCAGATGGAGAATGGCTAGATTGACTTGACATGGTTGCTTTGTAGATCACATAAAATAAAATTTGTAAAATGCTTTATGACTGTAGAGTAGTACTGTTGAATAGAAGCAGAGATATTTCTATTATTCTTATTTTTTATCCCTTTAGAGAAACTGGAGCAAATTTACTTTCAAGTAGTGGGGTTGCTAGAGTGGGGAAAGTCTTGCTGTTTGATTATTCACACCACCATGCTTAGATGTGGTGATGCTATGTTAAGGCACAAAACAAAATTCCAGTGACTTAATCTAAAAATCAGTAATACAGAGGTCAAGGGTATATGGATACTTGGATTCTAATCCTGGTCCTGACACTTTTCTGTACATCAGTTGAGCAAGTTACTCACTTTGTCTAATCCTCCCCTTATTTATCTTTGGAATTTGGTGACTACTAACACGCTAGCTGTGGGGATCCATGGGAGAGAAAGAAACTGATTTTATATACATGCTCCTCTCCCTGGAACAGGCCTCGAGATCTAGGCTGTTGAGTCTCTGAAGCATAGAGTTGTTTTTAATTATCTTCTACTTCATTTCTCAGCTGCTTTTCAAATGATGTTGAAAACACATAGGATTGGTGGCTGTGGGGTCTTTTCACTCTGGGACCTGTGAGGAAAATGATCCCCAACAGGTAGAATGAAATGACATCCATTTTCCCAATGCTTGAGTGTTCTATGGTGCCAGTTGCTTATAATGGGTGAAGGAGAAATTGATCTCCTTTCTTTTGTAGCACGAATATAAAAGCTTACTCTAAGAAAGAAGAATTGCAATAAGAAACATCATGCTTAGTTTTTAAAATACTCTGACATAAGTTTAAAAAGGGGGCGGGAGAATACAGTTAAGCAAAAGAACATAAAAATACAGAAATACAAATCAAAGCAAGCGCCATATGTGATTTTCTTACTGATTAATTTAATTTTGTGTCAGGTGCATGTGGTAAAGGAGAGGGATTGGGAAAGCATTGAGTTTTCATTTGGTCACTGTTTTGGCCTCCAGGGAACATTCACTTAATGGTGTACACATACATTCAAGGCATGGGTGGATAAGGCAGAAGAAGCAAATCAATCTTGGTGCCCCACATCCACTCACTGACTTCTTCATCAGTGTCATGTGGCAGGGAGGGATCCAAGGGTAGAATGAAACTGCACTTGGAGTGCCATTTGCAATGCTCAAGCCCCATGTCTGGGTACTCCATGTGTTAGTTTGAGAGGAGGCTTCCATGTTAAAGCCTCGTTTTTAAGCAGACCATTAATGTGTCTGTATAAATAGGAGAAAGAAGGCACGGATGGCTACCATGCCACTCATCAGAGACAACTGGACTCATTCCTGTGCATGATACACAAAGCCTCCTGGAGCTAGAAAAGCCAATGGGAGATTAATTTCTGGAAAGCTCTCATTTTACACACAAGGAAATAGCCAATTGTGGTACGTGGACTCATGTGGAGTGGCACAGATCTATCCAGGTTCCTTAGCATAATACAGAAGGACCAATGTGACCAACTTGTTTTTAAGACACTGGTCACACGACATTACATATTTCCCAGGTACCATTGTAAGTTACCTAAAAAATATTAGCTCATTTAATCCTCATAACAACCTATGAGACATGTGTTATTACTGTCCCTATTTTATGGATGAAAAAACTGAAACACAGAGAGGCTAATGAATGTTTTCTCACAGCTAACAATACTCAAACTAGATGTCTGCTTTTTTTAGAGTCTATACTCTTGGCCCCTAGGACCTCCTGATGTACACTTTCCTGTATGAACTTCAGGGCCTTCCCACCTCTGGGATCATATACAGGGTAGCCCTCATCTTGAAGCCATCCTTGCTCTTTCCTCTGCCTAGACATCTTCATTTATCATTTTATCATTATTATTTATTATTTTTAATAGACTTTATTTTTTAGAGTAGTTTTAGGTCCATAGCAAAACTGAGCAGAATACTGAGCTTTTCCATATGTCCCTTGCCCCTACACATGCAGAGCCTCCTCCATCATCAACATCGCCCACCATAGTGGTATATTCCTTACAACTGATGAACTTGCTACTGATGACTACTAACACGCTAATTGTGGAGATCAGTGAGAGAGCAAGAAATTGCTTTTATACACATGCTCCTCTCCCTGCAACAGGTCTGGAGATCTAGGCTGATGAGTCATCAACCTTGACACAGCATTATCATCCAAAGTCTGTGTTAGGGTTTGCCCTTGGCCTTACATGTTCTATGGGTTTGGAGACAGATAAAATGACATGTTTCTCTCAGAGTATACAAACTAGCTTCACTACCCTACAGAGTCATCTGTGCTCTGCCTATTAATGCCTTCCTCCTCATCAACCCCTAGCAAACACTGATCCTTTATGGTCTCCAGTTTTTTCCTCTTCCAGGATGTATTACAGCTGGAATCATACAGATGTAGTCATTTCAGATTGCCTTCTTTATCCTAGTAATATATGTTTAAGTTTTCTCCGTGTTATCTTCATGGCTTGATAGGTCATTTATTTTAGTGCTGAATAATATTCTATTGTCAGATATACCTCAGTTTATTTTTTAATTTATTTTTTAAAAATTTATTTTAATGTTTATTTATTTTTGAGAGACAGAAACAGATACAGAGCGTGAGCAGGGGAGGGGCAGAGAGAGAGGGAGACATAGAAATTGAAGCTGGCTCCAGGCTCTGAGCTATCAGCACAGAGTCTGATATGTGGCTCAAACCCATGAACCATGAGATCATGACCTGAGCCAAAGTCAGATGCTTAACTGACTTAACTCAGGTGCTGTCCTCAGTTTATTCTTTCATTCACCTACTAAAAAGCTTGGTTGCTTCCAAGTTTTGGCAGTTTTGAATAAAGCTGTTAGATACATCTACATGCAGGTTTTTGTTTGCACATAAGTTTTTGACTTTTATTTTTTTTATTCAGAGTGCTCCTTTCTAGATCACATGGTAAGAATATATTAAGTTTTGAAAGAAACTGCCGAACTGTGGCCGTACCATTTTGCATTCACACCAGCCATTTATAGGAGTTCCTATTTCTCAACATCCTAGCCAACATTTGGTTGTATCAGCATTCTGGATTTTGTCCATTCTAATAAGTGTAGTGGTATGTTATTATTGGTTTAATTTGTATTTCCCTGATGAAATATTATACAGGGCATCCTTTGTGCTCATTTGCTGTATCTTCTTTTGCAAGTGGTCTGTTATGGTCTTTGGCCTATTTTTTTTTTTAAAAAACTCAGGTTATTTGCTTTATTGTTAAGAATTTTTAAAATGTATTTTGAGCAACAGCCCCTTACCAGATGTGTCTTTAAATATTTTCTCCCAGTCTATGGCTTGTCTTCTGTTTACTTTTCAAGGCTTACTTCAAGGACCACACAGGGTCTTCTATAAACCAAAACTTTGTCTGAATTGGTTGCCATGACACATTCTATCAGATTTCAATCCCTGATTAGTTTGCTTATGTCCTCCCAAGCACGTTGTGTGCTCCTTGAGGTCAGGGAAAAGAATGACCTTTGTCTCGCTACATCTGACCCATGTAGACACTTGAATGAAAGATGGTGTGAATGATCCTTCCAGTTCTGGCTGCTCTGTCTCTTGCCTATTAGAGAAATTACTTTATCCCTGAGATTCTTTTTTATTTTTTTATTTTTATTAAAAAAATTTTTTTACGTTTATTTTTGAGAGACAGAAAGAGATAGTGCATGAGCAGGGGGGGTGGGCAGAGAGAGAGAAGGAGACACAGAATCCAAAGCAGGCTCCAGGCTCTGAGGTGTCAGCACAGAGCCGGACTTGAGGCTCGAACCCATGAACCATGAGATCATGACCTGAGATGAAGTCAGACACTCAACCAACTGAGCCACCCAGGTGCCCCTCTGAGATTCTTTTTATAATAGGGATAAACAGAGTACTTTCTGCAACACAATTACTGTGTGTCATATTAAACAGTTATTATAAACTTGTAGCCCCAGAAGGTCATGTAATAGATGCACCTCTAATGAGTCAGCCTGGTGGTCCCACACCTCCATATTTTCTGCGCTCATTTACCACTGGGACTCCTGTTCTCCATCAAAGATCTCCTCCTTTCTCATATCACAATGGTCTCAAAGTTCACCTGTTCCACAAAGCTTTCCTCACTGAAGTAGCTTTGGTTTCTCTTTATCTAGCTGCTAAAACATACCCTTGGTGTCAGCATCTCTGGGATACTCCCAATGCTCCTCCCTCCTTACCACTGCCCCCCACCTTAAAAAATTGACTGAAGTTTTAAAAAATCTTATGTCCTCAGTGAAATTATACACCCTCAAATGGTCAAGGCTATCATTTCTAGTCTGTTACTATATTCATGACTCCAGCACAATGCCTCAAGTTTACTAGAGAGTAAATACTTCCAGAACTAAAGTTCCTTTCCCAGGTGCTTTGCTGCCTCCTAGTGTTGTGGCCAGGCTCCAGGCTGAGAGGTTTCCTCTGCGCTCCAGCTTGGGCAGCACCCTCTGAGTTGATGAACACTGATGTGGTCAGTGGACCGAGACAGCTGACTGAACCTAGGGACTGCTGCTTTACCTAGCCAGGAGGGCTCTGCTATCCTGCTTCTTAGAGTGGGTCCCTTATGGCTGACCCTTTTGCTATTTGTGTAACTTCTGTGGAGTTTTCAGACAGTTTCCTACCTCAAATACCTCCCTTCTTCCCTCTCAGCCAATCCCTGACACAATTGTCCTTTGGAGGTTTTTACTCATTCTTCAGTCTTAAAGCTACAGTGCAGCATATACTAATGTTCAAACACTGTTGAAAAGAATATAATCTGGGGCGCCTGGGTGGCTTAGTCGGTTAAGCGTCCGACTTTCGCTTAGGTCATGATCTCGCGGTTCGTGGGTTCGAGCCCCGCATCGGGCTCTGTGCTGACTGCCGGCTCAGAGCCTGGAGCCTGTTTCAGTCTGTGACTCCCTCTCTCTCTGACCCTCCCCTGCTCACGCTGTCTCTCTCTCTCTCCTAGAAATAAATAAAACATTAAAAAAAATTTTAAAAAAAAGAAAAGGATATAATCTATGTTTCCCCTCTTCCCAGATATCCAGTTAGTTCATACAATTCTCATCCTGCAAAGAGAGGTTTGAAAGGCACCTGCTCTTTGAGAGAAGGCAAGATGGGGTCACTTCATTGGGAAATAAAGCACTGGGAAGGGAAACCTGTGTAATTTAGATTTGCCAAGTATCATTTCAGCTAAGTATCCACAGAGATAACAGTGGGAAGAATGCAATTTTGGAGCAAACTCTGGATTCAAATCATAGCTTCTTTAATCTTCAGCTTTGTGTGTGTGTGTGTGTGTGTGTGTGTGTGAGATGTCCCAGATCCTCAGTTTTGTTGCCAGTATGGAGAGGGGGCAGCAATGCATAACTCAGAGGGTGTTGTAAAAATTGAATGAGAAAATATATGCAAAAGTAAGTAATAATGCATCAAGGCATTCTTGTTCTTTAATGCAAAGAGTGTAGCTTTTAGGGGAGTAGAATGCATTGATTCCCATTACAAAGATTCTTCAGCTGCCTTTTCTGTCCCCAGAACTGAGTCTCCTCAAAGGAAGGGATGTGTTTAATCTTCTTCTATGTATTAACATGTTACCTGGCACTTAGGTGTTTAGTAATGTTGACTGAATAAACAAAATGCCTACAGCTAAAGATGCTAATATTTTTTGACTTTTTTTTTTCTAGGAGAGAGAGAGAGAGACAGCGTGAATAGGAGAGGGTCAGAGAGAGAGGGAGTCACAGACTGAAACAGGCTCCAGGCTCTGAGCTGGCAGTCAGCACAGAGCCCGACGCGGGGCCCGAACCCACGACCGTGAGATCATGACCTAAGAGAAAGTCGGATGCTTAACTGACTAAGCCACCCAGGCGCCCCTATTTTTTGACTTTCTACTATACATTCTCATAATTCTCTTTAATATTTTAGAATTGGCAACTAATCACCCCCTCCATCTGCACCCCAATTAAATAGATAGACTTTTCGACATGATAACCCTTCCTTTGATTTTTCTCATTTGAAGCATGATCCAGCTGTCATCTTCTCCTGCTGCTAAGACCTCTCAGCAGCTTTCAGTAAAAGCTCCCAGATGCAGCTTTCATTGCATGTGATGTTCTTTAATTTCAGTTGTCTTATCTATAATAACATCAAGCCACTTACTTGTTAATAGGCTGTTTGGTAGCTTCATAGTTGGCATCAGTGTACGTCACGCTTTATTTCCACAAGGGCACCCTTTACTGGTCTGCCTTGTGAATCATTTGCTTCTTCCTCTTGCCAGGCTGAGCCAGCTTCTCCCACTGTACCTCCCAAATCAGCTGTTCATTTCTCTCCCTGTGGTTGTCACTGATAATTTCTAGGTTAAATCTTATAAGTGGAAATTGGATCCACAGCTGGAAGTGAAACACACTTCCTTAGAGTTATTACCACAGTCTATTCCTGGGTAGGTGAAAAAGTTGAAGATGATAGATTTCCAGTGCTTAGGAATTATAATGCCTTCCAACTGATAGTAACTAGGGTGGGGATTTCTTCCCCCTGTGGAGAGCAATATTTGTACCTTTTTACTCTGGGTGTGTATCGGGGGATTCAAGAGAGAGGAGTGATTTTCAGTAGTTTTCTGTCATTTTATGAGAGATGAGTTAGATAAAGTGATAATATGGGCTGGACAGCAAATGAGTTATAAATGATTGACCAGCCATGTAGGCTTTCTGCTATTTCAGATAGAGGGAATATTTTTTCCTAGAGCAGAGACACTTGATTTCTTAGATTCAGTCTGTAAAAGTAAGGGGAAATCAAATGATAGGTTAGTTCATTCAAAATGTATTTGTTTGAGGACTCCATGGTACCAAAGACAATGACATACATTTGATTTATTCAGAATCAATTAATTAAACAAATATTTATCAAGTATGTATCACTATTCCAGGATTAGGAATAATGGGTCAGTAGAATATATAAGATCCCATCCTCAGGAAGTTGACCTTCTCATAAATAAGGCTGATAATAACAAGAAAAGAGAAATCAGATGATTTCTAATGCACTAGGGAGAACATAAAATCGAAATGTAATACCAGCTTGGATGGATATGGCCAAGAAGAAATTATTATAGGAGGATTAATATTTGTGAATCCGTAATTGCTAGGGAAAACAAGTAATTTGATAGATCCTGAATTGGGATCAAGTGTGTCAATATCCCTGTTTCTTTTATTGTCATCCCATACTTTCCTCTCTGACCCAGTTCAGTTCCTAGTAACCATTCTGAGATTAGGAACCCTAAAGAACTTTTTCTTAAAATGATAACAACATCCATTGTTAATAGCCGTAATAGAAGGTACCAGCACTTGACTCAGATGTAAGGGGTGCTAAGAGTTGAACTCTGAGCTGCAAGGGGAACTGGGTTCTGATCTAGTCCACTACAAAGGGTGAATCATCTTGGGTATGTTTGCCCCCTTTCTGTGCTGAGCTCTTCATTCATGGAGTCAGTTAGGTAAGATGCTGTGTGTAGCCCCATATAGAGGAGGCCAAATACTGTCTCAAACAAATAATCTATGTGAGAGGGGAAAGAGAGCAAAAGTTGACATAACAGATCAAAATAAGGCTCTCAGTGCTGCCCAGTCCCTTTGGCTTCCTCACAGTGGATCTGACCAGGTGGGTACAGGGACCACCCTCTAATACAATACCTTCCTTCAAATAAGTAGTATGATGACACCTCCATCCTTGTCCACATCATGGCTTTAACATCCAACACCCACCCCCCCAACACATACACCTTGCCATTATCTTGACTCTTTGAAGATTTTAGATCTATCTTATAGGTTGGGCATCCCATTCCCCCTTGGATACTGGAGCATTCATGTAATTTTGCTCTGATAAATTTCTATTTATCTCTTTTCTGTCATTCTCAGGGGAAAGCACTACAGGTAGGAAAAATGGCTCAAAGAGGTGAGTATTAATAAAGAGAAGAGATGAGGTAAAGGGGCACAACTAGTGCCCATGGACCACTGCCCCTAGCCAGGCAGTCAATATATAGGATGAACTTGGCCATGAGGGCTGAGAAAATACTGAAAAATGGAAGCATAAGTACCAATGACATGTTTAGTCATGGTGATTGACTCTCCATGGGATTGGCCCAGGTGCAGAACAGAAACTCTTAGATAATTTTCTACTTCATCTAGAACACAGTACAGTATACACACTTAAAATATAATAACAGTGTGTTTCTATGTGCAGAGAAACTACCCTGGGCTGTCCAGAGTGGCTCTCCCTGGACATGTCAGCTTCCTTTGGTTATGTCAGAATCAAGACTGTTGGTCTGACTGAACGTGTCCACTGAGTAGCTACTACATACCAAGCCCTGGTCTCAGCAGCAGGGACTCAGGAATGAACAAGACAAGCAAAAATCCCTGCCTACAAGGGGCTTAAATTATAGTGGGGGATACAGGAAAGAAATAGATAGGCAACTCGGAAAATCAAATAAATAAATAGACAATTGCAGATATATTGGTGATTACCCTGAAGGGTATGCTGTAGATAATGGATATCTGTGTTGCTTTTGATCTCTGAAGGGTAGATTATTTGAGTTCATTCATTCAACACAGATTATTAAATACTTTCTATGCTCCAGGCCCTTATGTAAGATGAAAGGATTTATCAGTGAATAAATTAAACAATCTCACATTCAGGGAGCCTTCTTCTAGCTAGAGGAAACAGAGAAAAAATAAGTTCAAAGTATTATTATCCAATAGGTATATAAATGTTTAATGATTTATAGAACTGATATATACACGTACATTATACTTATTCTTACTGTTTTATTATACAGTAAATATTGTGAATAAGCCCAATTGTTACTTCAGTGTTGAGGGAACAGAGCCACCTTAGGATTTGGGAACAGTGTGTCCCAAGGAGAAAGGGTCAAAGCGCAAGGCTCTGAGGCAGGATATCATCCTTAAGGCACAAGAGATGTCCTGTATGATTGTATCACATGGAAGCATGGATGGAATGTGAAATTTTGGAAAAAAACTGAGTCAATCCCAGAGGAAAAGATGGAAAACGTGAAGGAGGAAGAGGGCACTGGTGAGATCTGACTCAGGTTTTAGGAAATTCTCTTTGGCCGCTGTTGCATCTACTTGAGGCAAGAAGGGAGTTAAGTTCATTTAGGAGGCTGCTGCAGTAGTCTAGGTGAAAGATGGTGGGTTAGACTAGGGTTTGGCAGATAAATGGTGAGAAATAGATATATGATGTAGAGCTATGTGTCTATTTATAATGTATGTATAATGGTTACATACCACATATACACATCGTAGACCTGACAGCATCACAGGCTGGGAAGGAAAGAAAGAAATTAAAGTTGTTCCCTAGGCTTGGCCTAAAGAGTTGAGTAGATGTTGGTGCCATTTACAGAGAGAATTTGTGTGGTGAGGAGCAAAGTTAGCAGGGATAGGCAAATCGTTCATTGTTATCAGACTTTTAAACTTTGACTTGTAAAATGTACAGGTGAGGGTGAGGACATAGAGAGAAGACTAGAATCTCAGGGAGCAGGGTTGGCATCTGGGAGTCATTGGTGTCAAGATGGTACTTAACACCAGGGAAAAGATGATCCCAACTAAAAAAAGTGCATAAATAGAGAAGAGAAGGGATTTGAGGACTGAGCTCTGAGGCATTTTAGGATCTGGAGGTTAAATCGATGAGTCCAAGCAAAGAAGAGTGAGAAGGAGTGGGTTTTGAGATAGGAGGAAGACTGAGAAAGTGTCTTATAGTGACATTCTAGATCTGTGTTAAATAATGCTGAGAAGTCAAGTAAGAGGACAGAGAATTAAGCATTTTGTGTGAGCACACTTATGGTTATTGGCGATGCTAGAGAGTCTGTGAGGGGGACAAAACCAACTGGAGTGAGTTGAGGAGGAAAAATGGAAATAAGAGGGTGTCAGCAGATGGTATAGAAAGGGATTTTACACTTTTTTAAAAAAGAATTTTGCTGAGAAGCAGAGAGAAGAGCTATTTATTGGATCTATACCCAGGGTCTAGAGTTAAAATAGACTCTGAGGGATATGTAATGGTGAACAAAAGGGCTGAATTCTGAGGTTTTTTTCTCTTTCCAGAGCTGGTTCCTACATTAGTCTGCAACACAATTTCTTTAGCAAGAAGAGTGGGGAATGCTGATGGGCTTAGTTTTCCTGGCTTGTCTTCTCCTCAGAGGTATTGAGCAAGGTGGTTGCCCCCCTCTCCAAGGGAAAGCTGGCTTTCCTGACAGCTGCTTCTCTCTAGCCTTGTAGAATAGAAGGTAGGCAGACACATATTCAAAGCAAAGCATTTAATAAAGTGTCCTAATTGTGTCTTGAGACTTGAAAGAGGCAAATTGAAAGTAGGAGTAGATGTTAATTTAACACAGATATCTCTCCATAAAAATGATTCCAATAGACTGAAGATCCAGAGTTTGCCCATCAGATTCTTATCTCTTCACCTATTTAACAGATCAGCAAGCAGACTCCAATTTGGTTTAGTCAGCTCTTAACAATGGGTGTTCGCTTCATATACTTCTGCCTGGGAGGGGGTTAAGGATAGAGAACTTGCAGTTAGCCTTCTATGAGTAGAAATGTGTAATTATACAGAGAAAACACATTGTCCTGCAAATGTACAGTACCTTCTTTATAGAGGGTTGGTCCTACCTTGTCTGAAAAAACTGAAAGAGAAGAGCATGGGTAATTGTCACGTGGTTGATCTGTTTGGGATTCCTTCAGACCACAATCATGACAGTGTCCTAACTGGAGCTTCATCCCGAAGCCAAATCTCACAGAGCTCTTCACATGGGATGTGCTTTTGGCCTTGATTACAGTCTTGAGTTCTCTTTCCAAATGTCCTTTCTTTCTCTGCCCATCCCTCAGCACCTGATCTTATTACAGGTGCAGAGCCTCTCTCTTAGCAATCTCCACTTCCATACAGGTGGTGAATTAACAAATCATGAGCATGGTCACAAAATATTTGGGAACCACTTGCTGGCCATGAAAAGCTCAAAGAACAGTGAAATCTTCCATATAGTATTTGTTAACCTCCAAATTTGGTAGCCAATGTAAAGACAGAGTGATGTAAAGCACACATACTCAGCCCACTTTGTGATTGGCTGGGAGGTCTAGATTCACTTTAAGTCAACCAAAAATAATTTTAAAGCTTTACTACTATCTCTACCCTGGACTTCTTCCAGGTAAGTGTACTCTCTTTCTGACACATGAAGCTTTTATTTGGCCTCAGGTCCTTTGCACTTTTTGCTGCTTCTACCCAAATGCTCTTCCCCAAGCCCTATGCATTGTTGCTGTTTTCTCATCTGCTGGCATCAGTTTAAATGCCTCTGCTCAGAGAGTTTGTCTCTGAACAATCAATTTAAAGCAATCCCATTTATGTCACTTTGATTTCATTCATAACATTTATTTCAACATTTTTACTTCCGTAGTTATTTTTCTATCACCTCCATCACATTATAAGCTGTTTCAAGATAGGAATTTTCATCCTTTCTGCTGTATGCCAATTGCCCAGCACAGTGCCAGACACAGGCTGATGGTCAATAAATGTTTGTTAAGCAAAATGGCAAATATGAGTTCTGTGGAGAGTATAATATGCTCAAAGATACTTTTCAGAGAATTTTTTGCTGACTATCTGAACACCCTTTCTGAACACCATTTCCTCCCATGCTGTGGGCAGGGACTAATGCTCCAGAACCAGTTGCTGGTTGGGAGCTACAGTCTGAGGAAGGTGGGAGCCTCTGGAAGTTGGAAAAGGCAAGGGAATGAATTCTCCCTTAAAGCTTCCACAAGGAATACAATTTATCAACACTTTGATGTTGACTCAGTAAAATCCATTTTGGACTTCTGACCTCCAGAACTGTGAGATAATAAATTTGTGTTATTGTAAGCCACTAAGTGTGTGGTAATTTGTCACAGAAGGAAAAGGGCATGTATACTTAGTTCCTCACATCAAACCTACTCTAGCTCTCTTTATCCCCTGCTCCCTATTAAGGAAATTCCCCAATTGACTTTGGTGGCATGTCAAGAAGGGGAGCACTAGACAGATTATTTTACTAATCTGCATGGTTTGTGAGGAAGGAGACCAGAGGTTGGTGGAAGGCAATCAGTGATTGGAGTTGGTAATGAGAAGGGATAGGGCTTTGCAAGTAGGACGCAACTCCTCCCTCATTTTGTTGGATAACAGACTTCTGTTCCTGGAAAATCACAGATATTGTCATGGGTTATAAAGAGAAAGAAAAAGGTGGAAAGAAAGGAGGGAGGAAGGAAGACATGCAAGAAAGATGGAAGGAGTAAATCGTGACTGTACTAGGTCTTTCTCTGATATCCGTGTCTCCTCCGAGCCTGTACTTGATTCATGTGCCATATGTAAATGCTGTAGGATGTTTTCCTCCAAGTTCTCTTTTAATCCTAACCTTATCTGATTCTATTGTCATGAGTTTTCTTTTTAGTATAAATTTTGGCCCCAGTGATTTAGGATACTATGCATTTGACTTTAAAATCATCCAGTCAGTGTTGTGACTGGCATTATGAAAAAGCTGTTGTTGGGGCGCCTGGGTGGCTCAGTCGGTTAAGCATCTGACTTCGACTCGGGTCATGATCTGGTAGTTTGTGAGTTCGAGCCCTATGTTGGGCTTTGTGCTGATAGCTCGGAGCCTGGACCCTGCTTCAGATTCTGTGTCTCCCTCTCTCTCTGACACCTTCCCCGCTTATGCTCTGTGTGTCTGTCTGTCTCTCTCACAAAAAGTAAATAAGCATTAAAAATATTTTAAAAAGAAAAGAAAAAGCTGTTGTTGGTGAACATGGAATATATTGTGGAAGTTGGGAAGAAGAGGTGGATCATGAAATACAAGGAGCTTGTACAAATGAATTCAAGGTTTCACATATATAATTAGAGGATATAGAATTATAAGAGAAAAAGTACAAACCTTGGGTTCAAAGGAATCATCTAGAACATGTGTCAAGGAGCTATGGTCCTCCAGCTATTGGTAAAGCTTTATGAAAATGCAGACTTGGTATTCATTTATATATTGTCCTGTTTTCCTGCTCTGATGGTAGAGTTGGACAGCTATGACAGACTCTGTTGGCCCTTAGTGCCTAAAATGTTTACTTTCTGCCCCTTTACAGAAATACTTGCCAACACCTGACCTAGAAGAATGTAATACATATTTGTCAGTGCCATATGCTGTAAAGAACATGAGAACATATCATAACTGTGCCATTTACTAAGTTTGGGACCATTGGTTGGTCCATCAATCCCTCTGAGCTTTAGCTCCTCATTAATAAAATAAGATTAATAATTCTATCACAATGTGTGTTCCATGAGGGCAAGGACTTAATCTTTTTACACTTGTATTCTAGTATCTAATACAGTGCTTTGTGCTATGTAGGCATTCAATGGATTTTTCTCAAATAGATTGTAATCTACCTCATATGACTGCGTAAAGATTATAAATAATATATCTATAAATCATTTAACATATTCTTGGTATATAATCAGTTGAAAATAACTGTCACTGAGTATTTTGATATACATGTTGAGACCATTCAGGTAGCAACTGAATATAAGGAACTCAAGAAAAAAAAACCTTGGGTATGAAGATATAGACACAGATGTAATATTTCAGAGGTAACAGACCAAATCACAAGAGGAGATGGGTTCTTGAGTCTAAGTTATCTAAGTCTTGAGTTATCTAAGAACTAAGACTTATCTTGAGTCTAAATTCTATCTAAGGCAGGATTAGGCTAGGGTTTATGCTACTCAAGGTTCTCAGGATAGTGTGCACCCAGGACCTTGTTAGGAGGACCTAAAGTATCAGGCCAACAGAAACCAAAGGTTTTGAAGGGGGAAGTTGTAGATTTAGGCTAGTGTCAGATAGGAAGACCTTGACTGGTAGGAGGAGCATATACATTCTTTATCTTCATAGACTTAATTCTGGCCCAGGCTGAGAGGTAGCGGATGGGGTAGGATGGGGCGACACTCCCTGTGATGATGCTCATGTGATCTCTCACCTATTCTGTTTCTCTCTACCATCTCTCTCAAGTCTCAGTCTTCAAATAGCAAAGCACTACTGAGCATGTTGTATTTTACTGCGTTACTGAGACAAGGTAATTAATGAATACAGAAATTTACCAAGGTTTCTTTTTTTTTAATCTCTGCTTATTTTTTTATTATTTTATTATTATTTTTTTTTTTACAAATAGTNATTTCCCCCCTTCTTCTCCCCCTTGTTCCTCCGTCAAGTTCCTCCTAATCCTCCTATACGTGCAAACAAGGTTTCTAAAAGAAAAAGAATATAGCTAATGCAGGTCCTCTATGGTGCCTCAAATAAATGGTTTAGTGTTAGGAGGTGTTTGATTAACCACATTTATCTTCACAGACTCTTTGGTGAGGATCCTCACACTTCAGGTCAGGGTACCATCC
The DNA here is from genome assembly GCF_008692635.1 of Crocuta crocuta. NCBI lineage: Eukaryota > Metazoa > Chordata > Mammalia > Carnivora > Hyaenidae > Crocuta > Crocuta crocuta. The sequence continues at coordinate 837,288 of NW_027532589.1, forward strand.
CCAGCAGCCCCACCCTTTTCTTCCCAACATCTGTGGTCTCATTGCTCCCCAGCAGGAAATCCTAAGGATGCTCTAAGGAGATCTGCAGTGCTGCCTTTCTCCTGCCCTGGAGTTTCCCACCTGCCTAGCCCAACTCTGTCTACTCTTCTGGGTCTCAAGTAGTTCCTTACCAGCCCCATGGGATCTGCCTGCCTACTGCCTCCTAAACCCCAGTCTCCAGCCACATTCCAGGCCTCTGATTAAATTCTAGATTCAGGTGTCTGCAGGACATCTTAGCTCTTTCGCTGCCCTTATGCAATTAGAACAATGAGGAGGAGAATTTTGTTTGTTTGGTTTCTTTGTTTTTCTTTTTTTAAATAGAGAAAGGGTGGATGTCTTTTCTCCAAAGTGAAACACATGCACACATACACCCACCTTTTTGCTGTAGATGTGTCATTCCTTTAGCAACCATCTCTCACTTTTCAGACGACTCCTCCTCACTTCCAATTAGAGAAAAGGAGCTTTCCAGTTTGCTTTGAGAGAAGAAATAAATATCTTCCTTTAGCATCTATTCATCACTTGTGAGACAGTTTTTTTTTTCTAATTAGAAGGAAGGAGCTTCTAAGTCTATTTTAGAGGAGAAATAAATATTCTCCTTCCCAAAATGTATTCTCAGCCAAAATATGCCAGCTGAGGGAAAGTCAGAAATTGTACTAGGTTTGTCTTTATAAATGATCAAAGCTGCACCTATTATAAATGGCCTCTGACATAAACCATTCTAGAAATTTCTGAGACAACACTGAATGAAGAGTTTTTGCCTACCAACTTAAACTTATTTCATCACATGTGCATTACAGAGGGGAGAGCTGAAAGTTGTTTAATTAAGACCACAAAGCTCATTTAAGCTAGTAAGTGAATAATCTCAACTAGCAGAAGATCAAGTTTTAGCTTTGAGAAAAGAAATATATTCCACTCCTTGGGCCCTGCTTTATGGCACTATGAGGCTCAGTGCTGGGTTGGCTTGGAAATTTCGTCATGGGTGGTCTTTACTAACATTACAGGTGCATGGTTAAGAGTGAGTCAGCACAAAGTCAGAGGACAGTCTGGGATTCAGAGAAAATAAACGAATCTCACCTCCCACTTTAACTTGCCTTTTCTGTTTTGAAAGAAGCAGCCTCTAAATTTCTGTACTTTCACAAAGAACATTTACTGTCACTTGAATGTTTCCCTTCAAATCCCATCTATTCCAAACGCATCTTCCTGCCACCACTCCGCGTTAGTAAATATTTATACCCAATCATCTCAAGTCCATTGGACTCCATCACGTGTGGGTTTCAATTATTTAAAATCAGGATAGCATCTCCTGGGCAGCTAATGAAGTCTCAATAGATATACATTATTGAAGCATATTGTTACTTATTCACCTAATAAATCAAGCCTATTGGGGAGAGTAGATGCAATTCGAGCACTAGAAATGAGGAATAATGATGGCATACATCATTTCTGAATCACTCTAGCCCATTTTACAGCCTGCAAAATACACTGAATTCCATAAAAGTGACAAATGACACAACATTATAATGAATAGCTGGAGCTTGTGCATTGTGTATTGGAGCTTAGATTCATATTGAAGCTCTCTGTCAGAAGGGTGGATGATGAATTAAGTATTGAAATCACACTCTGTAAAAAGGAATTATATGTTTTCCATTTATCTTGATTTATTATATGGCATCATGTGCTTAAGCATATGTAACCTTTCCAAATTGAGTTGATTTAATTTAAGGAAAAATTGTTACGGAGGAAAATTTGGCATTTTTGGAATTCTTTATTTCCCTGCTATGTTTTTATAAGACTTTTAAATTGTTCATGGATGCTTAATTATATTAAATTTTTTTGAATTGAATTCCCAGAAATATGCAATAACATTTACAGGGCTCATTAAAAATGAAAGTGCTATACCACAATTAATATTACTGTTTCTCATTCAAATTCAAATGTTTGCACATTAAGAATATAGAAAACTTTTTCAATTATATATTCAATGTAAATTAACAGATGCACTCCACTCTGAAGGGTGAATTTAGACTCCCAAAATGATGGATTGAAGAATGAATGCGCTTTGAATTAGGCAGATTTCTAGAATTGTTAGGACTGTAATTAGAGGAATCAGTAAATACCAACAGGATAATACTGATCTCTGCTACTTCACATACACCTTAGCAAAATGGCACCAAAATGGTTAAGAAGAGGAGTAACCCCAAGTTTTACTTAATTGTTTTTTCCTAGTCATAGAGCACTGGCTTTATTTATTTACTTAAGTTTTCTTAAGTTTGCCTGGTGGCACACTTCAGAAGACCAGAATCTAAATGAGTGAGTCTGAACATTAGGCTCAGACTAATGTTCTGATTAGAAAGTCAGGGGAACAAAGTGAAGGAATGAAGTATACCTGGGAACGCTCTTCACTTTCCCTGGTGCCCATCTGACATCACACCTTCTGTCTGCCCTCTGCTTGTATGCCTCTTCTTTGATATATTCTTTTTCTTTTAAGCTTATTTGTTTATTTTAAGACAAAAATAGCACAAGTAGGGGAGGGACAGAAAGAGGAAGAGAGAGAATCCCAGTCAGTCTCCGCACAGCCAGCACAAGTTCTGACACTTGGCTCGAATGTCCCAAACCGTGAAATCACAGCCTGAGCTGAAACGAAGAGTAGGTCACTTAACCAACTGAGCCACCCAGGCACCCCTGCTATATTCTTGAAGCCTTATTCAGTTAATTTGCTACCTGGTGGGACAGAACTTTGAATAGATCTGCTGTGGATGGTAGGACAACTGAGTTTGAAATACTGCGACCTGAGGTTTGCCACTAATTTCTCCTATGACCTCAGGTAATCTGCTTTATCCTGCAGTTTTCCCACATGTATAAAATGGACCCAGTGCTGCTTCCTGTGAGGATTAAGTGAGGTACTTTGTGTTAAGTTTAACACATAGTTTTGAAGTGATAGCAAAGTGTTATTTTATTAACACTTTTTACATCTTATCTCCCCAGCTAAAAGTGTAAATTTTCTGGTTTGAATTCTGTCAACAGGCACTATACTTGAACCCCTTCTCTAGACTATCCTAGGCCACATTATATACCACATATACATGTTTTTTAATTCTCACAACAGGAGGAAAGTAAATATATTCTCTTTATTTAACTGATGAGGGAAGTTGCCCCCAGAGAGGTTAAGGAGTCTCCCAGGTCACTGAGACAGTCACAGGATGGGATTCAAGCCTAGTGTGATCAGATAGCAAAGTGCCTACTCTTCCCCCTTATACCATATCATTCCTCACTAATGATTACTACTTATATAAAAACTGTACATTATATGACATAAAGGACTTAGCATAGTGAATGCCCTCATACAAGTTTTAAATGAAGAATCAATAATTGAGGACATTGATTTTGCTCTCAATATCCTGTCTTCTCCTTTGACACAAACACATTGCCTTGTATACAGTAAGCAGGAGGAAGGCAGAAAGAAAAAAAGGGGAGAAATGAAGCGGATAAATGAAGCGCATTGATGGTGGAAAAAAAAAAAGAAAAGGCAAAGGAGAGAGGGAGAAAGAATTCCGTAGGAAATTTCTGTCCCACCCTGTGAAAAACTTATAAAAATATTTACTGCTTTCAGGCTGTGGTGAACTATTTTTGTTGTGTGTAATCTCAAGGAAGAAGAGAGACTTAGAGATTTTCACTCACAAGATAATTTTTCGCTCCTTTCACCCATTAATCATTTCATTCAATTTCAATCACTTAGAGTGATGTGGACCTAAGGTGCTCTTGTTGCCTTCAAAGAACTTTGCCATGCGCCAAAATGCATCACATGAATGATATACCCAAGTGCATCTCATGTGTCAGCGTCCTCTGAGCTCAGTAGGGCCTCATCTCGGAGTGCAAGAATGTATGTAAGCCTCTGTGCAAGGGCTTGTTTTGGTGCTCCTGGCTGGATTCCTGTTCTGCCAAGAATGGGACTCTGTCACTGCCTTCCTTACCATAGTGGACCAACTTATAACATTAGGTCTTGTGTTTTCCATTTATTTATTTATTTATTTATTTATTTATTTAAGGTTTATTTATTTATTTTGAGAGAGAGTTAGAGAGACAGGGAGAGCACAAGCAGAGGAGGTGAAAAAAAGAGGTGGGGGGGGGAGAGAATCCCAAGAAGATTCACCACTGTCAGTATAGAGCCTGATGTGGGGCCCAATCTCATGAACCAAGAGGTCATGACTGAGCCAAAATCAAAAGTTGGATGCTTAACTGACTGAGCCATCTAGGTGTCCCTAGGTCTTGTGTTCTCCTTTGTGTTATATCTACTGGTCTCTCTTGTCATTCTCAAAATGCCTAGTATAGTACAGGGCATGAAATATATCCTCAGTAGATACTTACTCAGTTGGGTCGAATTGACTAAGGAGGAAGCAATGGTGTAATAGCTCTGTGTTAACACACTGCCTGCTTGATCTATTGTTTTGTCCCCAGTACTTAAGTCTTCTTATTGAGTCATGGTGACAAACCACCTTCTTTGGATTGGGCTTCTTGAAATAGATTTTCATTAAGTTTAGCACCAATAGCCATTAGGAAGCAAACAATATAAACACATTCCTCCTGTGTACTTAGATTATTTAGTGAGATCAGCTATGGCTCTCTTAGAGAAGTGAAAGCAGCTATAAAAATTAGGGTGAGGCAAATAGAATGGCACATAGCTTCCTTGGGTATGGAGCTTGACTTGATGAAGTGTGATGTGTAAAATACCTGACCCATACATCAGGATGCCTGCATGCTAATCTTAGACCTCCCATCTCTAAGCTATATGACTTCCTGGTGTATAATTTAATTTCCTTGTGCCATAGGATTCCTTATATTTAAAGTGGGTCAGACACTCTGCTGGCTATACATGACTCATTCAATTTTCAGGGTGATTACAATCATTCATTCATTCAACAAATATTTTTTAAATGCTTATTTATTTATTTTGAGAGAAAGAGTGCAGCATGAACAGGGGAGAGACAGAGAGAGAGAGAGAGACTGAGAGAGAAAGAGAGAGAGAGAGAGAGAGAGAGATAGAATATCCCAAGCAGGCTCTGTGCTGTCAGCACAAAGCCCATTGTGGAGCTCAAACTCATGAATTGTGAGATCATGACCTGAGCTGAAATTGAGTTGGATGCTTAACAGACTGAGCCAATCAGGCACCCCTCAACACATATTTCTGAAGTGCTTTCTATATACCAGGTACTATTCTGGTTGCTAGGGATTTAACAATGAACAAAATGGACAAAAATAAAATATACTAGCCTTTATGGTGATGAAGATAGACAACATGTAAGACAAAATAATACATCATGTGGTTGATAGTAATTGCTGCCAAGAAGACAGATAAAGCAGGAATAAAGGTAGTTTCACAGGTTTTGTTACAGTTCTCAAGAGTGGGGATTTTTCTTCCTCCCTCCCCTCCTTCTTTCCTTTCTGCCTTCTATTCTCTTTCCTTTCCTTTCCTTTCTCACTCTCCTCCCTCCTTTCCTTTCCTTTCCTCTTTGTTTTAGATACAACAATGGGGAGATGATTCACTGAGAAGATGATGTCTGCTGAAAGTCCCTAGGGCAGAGATGGGGCAAGCAATCTTGGTGACTGGAGGAAGAGTATTTTAGGCAAAGTGGTGGGCAAGTGAGATCAATGGTGCTGAAGCCGAATGACTGTGATAGGGCTTTATACTATACAACAAAATGTTTTCTTTAGAGCAATTTGGCAATATTGCAGGAAATGGAAAAAAAAACATACTTTTAAAGTGTTTTTATGTAAGAATAATCTTAGATGTAAAGAACAGGTGCAAAGAGTGTGCTGGGAGTTCCTATATACTCCTCACTCAGTACCCCCTCCTGTCAACTTACATTACCGTGGCAAATTTGTCAAAACTAAGAAAGTAGCTTTAGTCTGATTCCACCAGTTGTTTTATTAACATCCTTTTTCTGTTATAGGATCTAATCCAGAATACAATACTACTTTTAGGAGACACAGTATTTGGGGCGCCTGGGTGGCTTAGTTGGTTGGGTGTCCGACTTTCGCTTAGGTCATGATCTCGCGGTTTGTGGGTTCGAGCTCCGCGTCGGGCTCTGTGCTGACTGCCAGCTCAGAGCCTGGAGCCAATTTCAGAGTCTGTATCTCTCTCTCTCTGACCCTCCCCTGCTCACACTGTCTCTCTCTCTCTCTCCTAGAAATAAATAGAAAAAAAAAGGAGACACAGTATTTTACATTCATGTATTTAGTGAATTAGGTTTTATTCACTTGTACTATGGGCATAAAGTTAAAAGACAGTTGGCAAACACTATTTAGGCCATTGAGTCTTCCTTAATTGGGGTCAAACATGGTAGAAAGAACTTTGGGCAGGTGGTCTGAAGACTTGGGTTCTTGTTTAAGCTCCGCCACTCACTGTCTCCTTGGACAACTTTCTCTCATGGTCATACTTAGTTTTTGAGTCCAGCACCCTTGGAAGTGAGATGGAGGGCATCCCTGAACCCTGCTGTGTGCGTGTCTGTCTGTCTCTTTATCCATCTTCATCTTTTCTTTCTTTTGCCTTTTGCATCCTTTCTGTTCTTATGTATTTGTTTATATATTACTGAGTCCATGTCTTTCCCTCCACCGGGCTTTTTTCTTGCTTTAGTAGCAGGCATATTTATTGTCATTTGATGCATAAAAAGAATTTGTTTTTAATCTGAAGATGTAACTTATGAGTTTTATAATATAAGTGTAAGAGAAGTAGAAGGTATGATATATTTCTTAAAACTCAACACAAATAGAATGATTAAGTTGTTTTTTAATGTGGCATTCAACTCTGTTCTCTCATATTACGTGTTGATAGTCTTGATCTGAGGAGTACCCCCAAGGAGGAACTGATGTGTGGGAGTAGAGCAATTGAGGCACAAAGCCTGGTTTAGATGTGCTTTTACCACTGAGAGTCTTTTAGATTTACTAAAGATAAAAGTGTGGATTGTGGTTGCTAATTCATCTTCTCTCCTTGTTATTGGGAGGAGGAGGAGGTATATATAAGACAAATCCTATGCGAATGGAGAAAGGCGCTCATTTTTCTATTTGCTCTGCACTTGGGCTAAAATTGCTGCAAAGTCATCCCCTGGGGGAATTCTGGAGTAACTGTAGGTTACAAATAAATACTCCCTACTTTGCTTTCCACAGCCTCAGCATTTTCAGCCCCATAAGAGATGCTCTGAACAAGCAAATGTGCTTTTAACTTAGCTCTAAAATATGTCCCGATATGTGGGAGCTATTTTAAGACAAGAGCAAGGACGTGACAGACTGATATTTGCTGCAATGCAAATTGCCTCACATCTCTTTTGACCTTGCCCCACAATAAGGACCTATCAAGTTATCATTGACCCCTGGGGAAAACACATTTTGCATTGTACTGTGCATTAGTGCTCCCCTGAAAGAAGTTGGCCATTTTTAAACTGTATAATGGGAAAGAGAAAGTGGGTGGCAAAACAAACAAGTTAAACAAAATGCAAAACAGAACAAAATGCAAAATGGGAGCAAGAGTATAAAATAGTATAAATAACACACTACACACTTATACCTATCAACCAATTATCTATTATCTATCAATTATTTATATATCAATGATATATCAAACATCATCTACTTGTTGATTATCTACCATGTAGGAGTCAAGAAGAAGGATGACATATCTGAACTGAAGCAAATCTAAAGAGGAAAACTAGTCCTCGTATTACTTTTGTCAAACAAGGCGAATACGCCAACAAAGTCCAATTGGGGATAGGAGGTTTGTCCCCTTCTCTTCTTTACTCTCAACCATCCCTCTCCCTCATCCCTTGGTGTCCTCATCAAAGCCAGATGCTAAGTTTGAAAACAGGATTGTGAAACCTATTTAAAATACTTGTGAGAGACTGGGTTTGTCACCAAAGACTTTCCAGGTGCAAATAAGCCCTTTCTTTATCACACATTGGAAAGCAAAACATGCGGACTGAAGCCAGGAAACGTATGGGTGTAGCTTGAGCATTATGGCTCACTCAGAGGAGCTAAGACAGAAAGGTTCTCCAATGTCCATATCACTGGGAGACCCTTAAATCCAACCGGCATACTTATAGGTGTTGAACCATCTAACTAGATGTTTGGATATAACTCAAAAGAATCCAACACAAAACACTTTAATGAGCGACCTTGGCGGTAGGTACACAGGAGGGAGAATGATGATGAAACTTGACATCATGCTATGAAGAGTAGATGAAGGTATTAGAAATACTTAGACTGGCATAGGAAAGACTCCTGAAGGGCAGGATATAGAAAATAGATGCAAGGCTGTCACAGACAGGAGCAAACTAAGTTTGTTCCGTTCTACTATAGACTGGTGGTTGTGACACTTTTTATTAGGACGTATGTGGTGGACAATATTTACATCCATGTAAAGGTGACTCCTAGCTGGATACGGCTTTGTTAAGAAAGCTTTTGGATAATGTGTTATTTCGGCCTTATGTGTAACCTCCCCCATTTCCCTCACTAGTAGTATGCTACGCAGTAGAGGTGGAGCCCACAGTGGGAAATGATGGAGGGAACCAGAGAGTGGTAGATTACATCACTACAGAAAAACAAACTTTCAGGGTGCCTGTTTGGCTCAGTAGGTTAAGTGTCTGACTCTCGGTTTTGACTCCAGTCATGACCTCACGGTTCATGAGTTTGAGCCCCACATTGGGCTCTGTGCTGACAACATGGAGTCTGCTTGGGCTTCTCTCTCTCTCTCTTAAAATAAATAAACTTAAAAAAAAAGAGAAATGAACTTTCTATTGAAGAAAGTTCTAATAATTAATTGAATTGCTTTAGTAGGTAGTGAGCTTTCTGTCATTCATGCTGTTTGAGCAGAAGTTTGATGACTTTCTGGCATGAATGACAGAAAATATTCTAATATTTTATAATTTTGGACAAAAGACACAAATTATGTGTCACAAAAGGCTTTGGATCAGTAAGTGTTCAAGAAAAAAATGGACTGGGTAATAACTATGCAACATAATGTCATCTAAAAGGAAATAGAAGCTCCATTTCAGATACTGATTAAACTGGACACAGGAACAATCCGACTATGCTGAGCATATGGCTCAAGAAATCAACTGAATATCAATTGTACTCACATGATCCTAAGAATGGAGAAAAAGGACAGAATGATTTTTTATTTAAAAAAAGTACAGATAAATTTGGTAATGAAAAAAAATTGTGCATTTTCCACAAGGGAGAATCAGTTCTGTTTAAAGCAGCCATTGTGCCAAGTACTTTATGCACACAACAAAATTTTAAATTTCTATAACTACCCTGCGAGGTGGATTATTCATTAAAGAAGTGACAAAACCAGGATTCTAGCCTCAGCTGGTAGGATGGTGAAGAATTTTTTTTTCCTGCCCATTCGCCTCTGGGCTCCTACATCTCTTTATACTTGCATTGATTGTAGCACAAGTCACATTGTACTATTGCTATTGTTTTTTTGACTGATGTCCTCTGTACTTGAAGATGGGCATCCTTTGTTGTCTCTGTGTCACTAATTCTCACTGGTACTAGCATAGGATTAATATTCTATAATGGTTGTGAATAATTGTCTGTGAACAGGAAGAGGTAGATGAAAGAGAACTAACTTTAGAAGGAAGAAGTGGAAGGGAGTTTGGAAAAATGATTTTAGTGCCAATGACATTATGTCACTAAATGATGTAAAGATTTCTCTTTGGCTTACTGTACAATCTAACAGATTAGCCACTAGCCACATGTGCTCGGTTATATGTATATTAATTCTAATTATATAAAATTAAAAATTTTAGTTCCTTAGTCACACTACCCACCAGTGGCTAGCTGGCTACATTATCGGAGCTCCATAGGATACACGGAAAGAGAACCAACAGGCAGTATCTAAAAAAAATAAAGAGAAATTTTAAAAGAAAAAATTCAAATTTTGTAAGGGCTACAATATAGCGAGAAATAACAGCACAGGGAGGAGGAGTAACAAAACAAAGCAAAACAAAATCACCTACAAAACAGATTAATCTGAGGTGCCCCTGTTCTAATACAGATTTCCCTCACTATTCAAAAGTAGAGAGTTCCCATGAAATGTTTTGTAAACCGTAATGGCATAAAATGAAGAAGGAGTAACCATTTCATATGGCAAAAATCCTCTTTGGGTTTCTTTCAGTTAGTGAAATCCAGTACTAATGTAGATCTTTCGTAAAAGTAAAGTGGTGTAAAGTGAATTTTTGGGTAGTGAGGGAAACCTGTAGTTCATTAAATGATACAGATCTTAAAATTCCTGTCTTACATCTATGGTCCATCTATGCTTATGGTCCAACTTCAATCCCGCAGTCTTCTAGTATAATCACTTCCTCTCTGACATTCAAATCCTGAGTCCTCTTTTATGTCATCATACTTCTTAGTAACGCTACTACTCTGCAGCCTCCAACCCTCACGTTCTCATGCCTGCACCTGCACAGCCCAGTGTGGCTGGAGAAAAGCCCATTATCATGCTGACTGGTTGCTCATTAAAGTCCTGATGACTGAACTGTGCCCTTAACTTATGTCCACAACACTAACAAGCAATCACAGAACATTTCTGTGGTCCATGCATTCTTCTTTTCGGTAACTTCCCTGCACCTGTGTCCCTGTTCTCTCCTCTCCCTTCTGTTGATGTGGATAAGCAGTCCTCTGAAGCCAGCTCTCTACCCAAGCACTGCATCCACTGGTTTTCTGCTACTCATTCACACCTCAAGTTATTCCATTTCTTCTCTGCAGCATCAATTTATTTCTATTGGATTATTATAAACATTCTGCAGTTTCTTTCACCTTAAAAAAAATTCTGTCTTCATTCCTTATCAGCTTGCCTGATAGGAAAATCTCCTTGAAAAAATTTCTTATCTTTTCTCTCTCCACTTTTCTCATTGTCTCATGATACCAAATTAATCAGGGTTTCTTTTCTCATACTCTACCTATATGTCGAGGACACCAATAACCTCTGTAGTTAAATTTAATGACAATTCTTAACCCTCATCTTACTTGATCTGTCAGCAACATTTTGTTCAGTGGATCAATTTCTTGAAACACCTTCTCCCCCATTTTACTTCCAGGAAACCCCACTCTCCTGGTTTATTATTTAATTGATTATTATGTTTCAGTCTCTTCTCTCATGCCCCATTCTCATGGCTTCTGTTACCCATCTCCATCCTGTATCTCTCCCCAGTCCTCCAGACTCACACATCCTGATGCTTTCTCACTGTCCACTCAGGCGTCCCCTCCAAATGTACTCTTAGAGAATCTTCACTTCTTTTGGTTCATGGCGACTCCTCAAAAAGCTGGAGTCAACATCTCTTCTCTGTCTCTGACATCCCACAGACAGCCATCTGCAAATTCTATTGGCTCTGGCCTCAAACCATTCCTCCAGTCTAAACCCTTCTCACCACTTCCACCCCATCTACTCAGGGTACAGCCGGCATCATCTCCCACACACATTATTACAGACTTCCTAACAGTTCTCTTGCTTCCATGATTTGTCTTTATGACTCTTCACCCCACAGCCAGAACAGTGCTGTTAAAACAAGGTCAGATCATGGCTGGTGAAATTTCTTTGTGCATTAAATTTCCAGAGCTTTCATTTCACTCAGTGAAAACCAAAATTTTGTAGGGTCTATAAGACCCTACAAATTTTTGCCCTCCCCTAAATTCCAACACCCTTATTATCATCTCATTCTCTCATGTACTTATATTTCTCATACTTTGTGCACTACAGAAAAACAAAGACCCTTGTTACCCCTTGAGCTTGCCAGGCATCCTCTCAACTCAGGGCACTTACTTTTTTTTTTTTTTTTTTTTTCCTTTTTTCCTNTGTTTTTTTTTTGCCTCTACCTGAAACATTCTTCTAGATACTCACATGTCACAGAGTCTCACTTCAGATATTTATTGAAATGTTGACTAGTATAGGATTCTGTGAGAAAAGAGACCAAATGCAACTTTTCCCCCCAAGAAACTCTGGTGAATACACTAGGGATATAAATAGCTGTCAGAGAACTGGCTTTATAGAAGGAAATCATCAGAGTCAGGATTTCCACTTAATGTTCATCATGTAGATTTTGAAAAATATATGATATCTTAGTTGGATGATGAGATGTGATAAAACAGATCATTTCCATTATATTATAGTGTAGCATATGTACTGTATAATATTATCTCATATTATACCACATAAATGTATGATCATTACCACTCTTCTCTCTCCTATACACACACACAAAAGGAGGAAATTTACACTTTTGAAGACTAGGGGACATTTTCCATCACAGAAAGAAGCACTGCCCTTTGTAAATAGCTTAAATTTTATGAAGACAATAGAATTGGAGGTGACCACATTGATTCTGATTAAATATTTGAACTGATGTCCTCATAGAATTTTAGGGGCTTAATTAGCTAAATAGACTAATAATGTGGTACAAACTCAACAAAACATGATGCAGGCCAGTAGACTTCGGGCATTTTTTTCTCTAGAAAAGAAAATAGATTGTGAAATGGAAGACAAAAATAATATCTATCATTCTGTAAAGAATACCAAAATCAATTCCTTGAAATCTCAGAGAGATTATACTGACAAGAAGAAGATAAACAAATTCCTATTAGAACATGAAAGGTTTAGAAATAGAGGGAACATAATCAGACCTTTCTACCCCATTAGTCTGTCCAGAGCTGGTGATGTGCTGAGTTAGAGCTTTGCCATTCGTTTTCAGGGAAAAAGCTATGCTGTCTCCTGATACTTTTTAATGAGAAGAAAAAAGAAAACTGGCATTTGTTGAGAGGATACAATGTGCCAGGCCTTGTGGTAAGATTTTAAAATGTGATAGCCCTCCAAATGGCCCATGTGGCAGATGATGTTATCTCTTCTTTACAGATGAAGAAACAGAAGTTTTGGGGTCCAGGTGAGATCGGTATCACACACGGTCCATTGCAAAACTTGTGCTCCTTCTCCTGTCATCCTGGAGAACTGAAAGACAAGCTGAAAACATACAAGTGGGAACTATATTATTTGAAGAACAAATAAATGAATTTTTATGTTAGGAATTAAGAAGATATGTGAAAAGATAAATAAAGGAGAGATTAGACCAAGGCCAAATAAAGTCATGACCTACATGCATGTCAGAGTCTGGAAAAAATAAAGAGAAGGCACTAATAGGATTAGTTAACAAAAAGGGGATTTGGAAAGATGATCCTGAAAGAACAACTGTGGCTACTGGAGGAGTTCTTTGTGGGTCAGACTGGGGACCAGGAAAGAGCAGGGAAAGGAGTAAGAGCATGGTCGAAAGCTATTATAGAAAGAAGCAAAACCTAATGCACAGGCAGGCTTCTTAGCTCAGGAAAACAATATTGTGAAAACTCTCTTGGAAAGGGAAGTCGTTCTCAGGCCTGCTGATCTGGTTCCTGAGTTCTAAGGGATTTGAGGATTTCTATGAAAATGGTCTTCATCATCTCAGACCATAACCCTGGGGAGAAAGCAGACTCACACATGGAAGGAATACAATGAATAATTCTTGACTGACTGTCTAATAGTGTCAGCAGTGATGAGGCACAGGATAAGAAGTAACGGACATTAATTAAATAGTCATTGCAATGTCCATTCCAGGAGTCTGCTGCACAGCTAACATTATTCAAAGTAGCCTGATGGAGATTACCCTTTGCCAGGAAATCTTCACTTTTCCAAGGGGTGGAGCCATCAAAGAGGGATTATTTCATTTGTTGATGTAGTGGTGAGAAGAAAATTGTGACAAGTGCCAAGAGCTGGTGGAGAAGAAACTGATGAAAGTGTGACATTTTACTCCAAGTGGACTCAAACACCATACTTAATGTAGTGACGGGGAAGGGATGAAAGTCCCAGGATATTTTTAGGCCAAAGGAAGTAGTGTCTGTAGGGAGGGTCAGACAAAAGAGACTTATCCACATACCATATATAATACACACACGCACATACATACATATACACATATACATATACATACACACATTGTTGCCCCTAGAACACCTTGAGGATTATGTGTGCTGATCCCCTGGGCAGTAGAATATCTGCACACAGCATTTGACTCTCCCAAAGCTTGACTAATAGCCTGTGGTTGTCCAAAAGCTTCACTGATACTATAGTCAATTAATACATATTTTGTTATATGTATTATATAGTGTATTCCTATAATAAAATAAGCTACTGAAAAGAAAATGTTATTGAGAAAATCATGAGAAGATACAGTAATAGTACTGTGTTGCATCTATTTAAAAAAAAACAAACATGTATAAGTGGACCCACCCAGTTCAAATCCATGTTGTCCTAAGGTCAGCCGTATACACGCGCACACACACACACACACACACACACACACACACATTTGAATACATATTTTTTTAGTTAAAGAGAAGGGCTAATAGCAATCTGCTACAATGTGCTATTTCCTTCACTTGCATTATTTTATTTGTTCTTTATCATGAAGTTGTGGGTGTTATACTCATGAGATAGGGCTCATACACTCAAGCCTTGTCACCTGGCCAATTTATTGTCCCTAGTCCTTTCACTGGGCCAGATTGCCTTCAGATGACAGGCTTAAAGAATAAGGCAGTAAAAAGAGGACGAAAAGTTGAAGAATATCAGAAATGCATAAGAGCACAATAACAGACGCACTAGTGGTTGTGATATTAAAGGAATCACTAAAATTGTTTGGGATTAAAGTAAGAATTTCTTATTAACAATCTATTGGTTACACCCAGTGTGATATTTTTAGAGGGAAGCCATCACTGTCAGGATGGATGTGGTAGCTGGATACGAAAGTCTTACAAGTAAAGAAATGGCATGCTCCATGGCTTTAAATGGAGAGTTTTAATGAATGGACTGTTTACACGGGTGCAGGAAAAGTTAAGGAATAATGAAACTCACCGGGATAAGCAGTAGTGCGAGTCTCCCAAGTTTTAAGGGATGTAGGTATTCAAAGAAAAATAGAAGAGTATTTCATTTGTTTAAGTCACTACCTCTGGTCCTGAAAAAGAGACGGGAAGGAATGGTATTACTAGAATTTGTCACCTGTAGAATTGGATAAGAACTATAGCTTAAGGACAAGTGTGGCTGGAAAAGTCTTAGAGGAACATAGCTCCTGCCCAAATTCTATCTAGCCATAGAGGGGCCTGGAGATGGAGAGGATCAGTACCCCTGCCTGTCTTTGATTCAACCCTGTGATCTCTCATCAGGACAAGATAGCTTGGGTGGAATCCATAGAGAACTCTTGGGGCACAGAGTGGGGTGGAGAGGGTGAGCTAGAGACCTGCAGTGGAAAACCAGGGAAGCCAGCACAGAGGCTTTAGATGAGATGCTGAGCACACCCACTCTCCCTGAGCCACCCCAAATAAAACAACACCGAACAAAAACACAGCACCTGCTCAGTGAGTGCAGAGTCAAGACATGTCCCTTGGCATGCTTTTCCAACAAAATGACTGCTTCTAAGCCATCCTACACAGAAGTTCTGTAGTCACCCACGGGTAGGAGAAAAATGCTTTTCCCAGAGAGGGATGGAGTAGAGAAGACAATGCCTTAGATTATTGCTCGCCATAGATAGGAGAAAGTCAGAAAGAAAAGCTAATGGGGATGTCATGGTATAAAGAGAGAATAGAAATTAAGAGGAAGAACAGGCAAATTAATGTTACAGGAGATTTTACAGGAAAATGTTATGGCATATTATTAAGAGAAAAGAGAGAAAGAACAAAGAATCATGATCTGGGGCTAAAGTCTCTGGTTGCCGAAAGCTGGTATTCATATCCTTTCTTCCTGGCCTCTACACCAGCTTTCAGCACTGAGTCAGGATCAAAGGTCTGGAAATAGTGATGGGAATTAACTCATTTACACTTCATAATAACCTAGTGAATCAGTTTCATTATCCCCACTTTACGAATGGAGAAGTTAAAGAATTGTCTAAGAACACATATGTTGGCAATAAGTAGAACTAGAGACCAACTTCCTATTGCCAATTGCCTTGGGCAGCAGGCCTTCCTGCAGAGACCATTGGGAAGAGCCCAGTATATGGACTGAAAGCACAGTGGGTCATTATCACACATCTGAGGGACTAGGTGGGACATCAGCTTCCAACAAATTACTTTCACTACAGGGTAAACAGAGGGTCTTTAGGGTCCTGTGGCTATTAGCTGATGGAGGTTTCTCTTTCGGCATACTTTCTTAAAAACCTTTCATAACACTATATTCGACATGTCTTCATTCTTAAAGTGACAGGCATATGGGAACCATATTAATTTGCTGGGGCTGCTTTACCACAAACAGGTGGCTTCCATAGCAGAAATGTATTGTCTCACTGCTCTGGAGCCTGGAAGTGTGAAATCTAGGTGTTGGAAGTTTTGGTTCTTTATGAGGTAGGAGGAATCTGTTCCATGGATTTCCTAGCGGTTTGTTGACAATCTTTGGTGTTCCTTGACTTGCAGAAGTATCAATCTGAACTCTGCCTTTATCTTCACGTGACTTTCTACCTACATGCCTGTCCCTGTGCGCCTTTCCCCTTTTTATGAGGACATAGGCCATATTGGATTAGATGCCACCCTAATGACCTCATCTCACCTACTTGCATTAGCCATGACTCTAATTGCAAATAGGGCCACATTCTGAAGTACTAGGGTTTAGGATTTCAAAATATGAATTGAGGCAGGCAGGATACCATTCAACCCATAAAGGCAACCTATAAATTTTTCAGCGGGTTTTAAGAAGAATTGGTTCATAAGGCTTCATAAGGTAGAAGATCTGAAAAAGAAAATACGAATAAAAGGAAAACAGTAGGCATTTAGAATATTCCTTATAAGAACTGTGATAGAGAATATCTGTAAAGGAGTCGCATTTCATGCCAAAAATCAATTATACGAGTATGTATGATGTGCAAATATATTTTAAATAAACCTCTGAGAATCAGATGAGATACCATATGTGATAGCACTTTGCAAGCTGTGTGCTATTCAAATTAAGCATTAATTTTATTGTCATCACTATATTTTTATTTATATAGGTAGCTTATTTTTATTGTTACATTGAACAATTCTCACTTATATGGTTTTACTTCAGTTACATCCTTGATTGGTAGCATATATCTTTATTTTCTCCTAGGAAACTGAACCCCTCCACATTTTACTTCTTGATGATTCTGAAGTATCTTTCCCTATTCTCATTTAATGACAGAGTAAAGTTCTGGCACTGGATTGTTCAAATGGCTAACAATAATTAAGGAATTTAAATTGTCAGCACATTCAACATATTGACTACAAACCAGTTCACAGAGTGATCAATTAGAAATTGAGACAGTGTCCTGGATGTTTCAGTGAAATCTAGCTAATACCCACAATGACTTTTGTCTCTTTCTTTCTATGCCTGCTAGCATGGATTTTACTTTTCATCCATGCCTGCTCCCAGACTGACATGTTTCTGATACCCTTCTATTTAATTAATGCTTTTGCATAAAATAAAAATAGGGGAAAATGTGTTTTTGTGTTTCTGCATGTAGCTTGGCACTCAAATATTAAAGCATTCCTTTGAATTATATAAAATGAGACCTGTATCTAACATAGGACTTATAACCTCTTGACTGTTACCTCTAAGTTACCCTCAAATGTGACCAGTCTGCACTAGAAGTTTAATCATTTACAAGTTAGTTATTTAGGCAAAATATATGGAGTGTCCATCATGTACTGTGTACTGTGCTAGGAGCTATGGCAAAGATGAGGCTACTGGGTAGATTTGGGATTTTGTGGATTTCATCTTGTTGTTTTGATTAATGACCAAACACACAGGTTGTTAGTATGTAGTCCTTTGCAGTTTTGAGAAGGTGCAGACGTGACATCAGCACAGTTGGGCTGAGAATGGGAGCCCCTTTCTCCTGAGGGAGTGGACTTGACTGATCCCTACCCACATCTCAGTGGCTTGTTTTTTGCTCTGGCACAGCCTTGACTCTCATTAATTTTTAATTTCCTGAATTTTACAAGGGGAGATAATGTACTGTGATGACAATCACTGCAAGTCTTAAAGCGTGTCTCTCAAAAAATGCCTAATCTCATTTCCTTATGTAAAATATAATAAAGGCTATAATCTAGATTAGAAATTCAGAAATAAAGTGCCTTGACATTTTCAGCCCCTGAGAGAACCCTCCCCACCCTTGCTGTGCCTCCTCAGCTTTCTATAGAATCTATAGCTTATAAACAGCCAGACATCAAATTATTCATCACACAGCTATGTAAGAGCCGCCATGCCTGGAAAGTGACTTACAAAAATAGGTATAAAACCTGGCTGCTATCTTGAAGGAGTTTACTTGGGGAAATGAGACCCGTTTCTTTTCTTGGCACCAACACAAGTCAAGAAGCAGAGGATGATAAGTGACAAATGAATAGTTCTCCGTGTGCCTGATTCATTACCAGGAGTCTTCAGAGCCAGACTACATCTAGCCACAAAAAAAACCTTTTTATCCTCGAGCTATAGAATGAGGGGTCTCTAAGTGGGCCACCTGCCTGAGTGGACTTATCAGTCGAGAAACAGGGGTGACAAGGACACAGAAAGCAACCGTTGCAATTTGGAATGTGAATTTGTTTTCTAAAAGCCTTTCATTAACAAAATCATGTGCGGTGAATGGGTGATGATGGAACTCACCCACTTCCTTCTCTTGTGAGTGTGATAACATTTATGAGCTTTAAATTTCTGGCAAACTGGAAGTTGCTCAAACCAGGCAAGGATGGAGATTAAAATCACCTTCGATGATGACAGAAAGTAGTGTTACCATTGAGGCCTCGGTCCTCCTTCCGGGGGAAGCAGATGTATTTTCTCCATTTAAAAGGATTTCCTTCTGACCCCCGCCCTCCCTGGGCATTTGGTTGTGATGGGGTTCAGTTTGACTGATTAATTTTAGTTCTTCTGCTTCGTATAAGGTAGACAGTGATGAATTGATATACTAAAGATGTGATTAATGGTTACTTTCTATTCAGTGTAATTATCAGGTGATAGTTTCAATGAAAAATGCGGGAAAATGTAACTTTTCACTCCAGATAACTATCCACCCTGTCTGGAAAGAAAAATGGGTCTCTATATTCAACATATTACTATAGAGCAAGGCCATGAGAGCGAGCAAACACACTGGTTTTGTGAGTTTTGTAGAATAAGATTGATTTGGAAGAGTGCCTGTCTCCAAAGAAATTCTCAGAGAAGAAATCTCTGGCTAAGAAAACTTTGTTTTACCTTAATTCTGGACCATTTTATCAGTTTCTACCTAGGCTTTCCAATCATTTCTGGCATTTGATCCATTTTGCTTTGGATTAATACCCCTAAAGTACTATATTAATCACATCACATTTTTTTCCCAGAAACTTCCAACAATGTTGCATTAATATACTAAGAATAATTAAAATCATCAGCATGACACTTAAGAACCTGTGATAAAAGACAGATCCTTTTTGTTGATATGTCACTTCCAATCCTCTGACCACCCAAGCTTATCACCTAGTCATCTCAACTGGCTGTGTTCCTACTGAACTAAGATTGACCTTGACCTTTTTTCCACCTGTTTCTGTTAGGAAAAATTATGGATAATTTTTAAATGAGCCAAAAGATTATTAGGCTACCTCAGTAAAGAGATTATGTATATTGCAGAGAGCACACCCTCTGGGTTATTTGATTCTGTGTGGTTTGTGCATCTCTTTGTTTTGGGGATATTGTATGACTTTTTAGAGTGAGATGTTAACTTGTAAAAATGCATAGTAACACAAATGATTCTTTTTTATATACATGAAGATAAATTCTGCCCACTGGAGGTCTATGTTACTTTGCTCCCGTACTGTGGAATAAGCTGGTTGTGCTTCAATCAAACATTTATTTCAGCATTTCTGACCTTGTATGTTTGGTCTGTGGATTCTCCTCTGAAACGTCATGGTGTTTGTTTTCAGCTTTCTTACCATCTAAGGAGTTATACAAAATTTTTACATATGT
This sequence comes from Crocuta crocuta, assembly GCF_008692635.1. NCBI lineage: Eukaryota > Metazoa > Chordata > Mammalia > Carnivora > Hyaenidae > Crocuta > Crocuta crocuta. The sequence continues at coordinate 857,326 of NW_027532589.1, forward strand.
TTGTTTTAGATCTGTATCAGTATTCATGATTTACCTTTTAAAAAAATTATCCTTCAGCATCATTAACCCAGTTTTAAAAGGAATTGCAAGTTCTCAGTAAAGTTGATTGGGAATTACAGACAGTTCCCATGGACTACCTACCCCTACATAAACACCACCTCCCCCACTCACAACATCCAGTACCAGACTAGTATATCTTTTACAATTGATAAACTTACATTGACACATCATAACACCCAGTGTTATGTTCAGTGTCTGTGGGTTTTGACAGGTGTATAATGATATATGTCTGCCATTATGTATCAGGTCATGTTTGGTGTATGTGTGTGTTTTTTACCAGAATTGTTAAAGTTGAAATAAAAAACAATAGTTCTATTGCCCAGAAGTCCTCTGTGCTCCATCTATTCATCTGTCTTCTCCCAACACTTGCCAATCACCTACTTTTTTACTGTCCCCATAGTTTTACCTTTTCCAGAACGGTATACAAATTAGAGGCATGCAGTATATAGTCTTTTAAGATCAGCCTCATTTATTTATCCATATGCATTTCAGATTCCTTCATGGTTTTCATGGCTTGGTTTGACACTTATTTTTAGAATAATGTTTCATTATCCATAGGTACCACAGTTTATTATTCACCTATTGAAGGACATTTTTATTGCTTCCAAGTTTTGACGTTTATGAATAAAGTTGCAGGTTTTGTGTGGACATGTTTACTGATTTGGTAAATATAAAAGGGTACAATTGTAGGGCCATATGGTAAGAGTATGCATAGTTTTGTAGGAAATTGCCAAACTGTCCTCTGAACTGGCTCTACCATTTTTCATTCCCACCCACAATAAATAGAGAGTTCCTATATCTCTCACTATTATTAAAAAAGCTTCTAGAAATTACTGATATTGTCAATGTTCTAGGATTTGGACATTCAACTGGGTGACTAGTGTTATCTCATTGTTTTAATTTACAATTCCATGATGATACGGAGTCGTTTTCACATGTTTATTTGCTACTTTATATCTTCTTTGATGAGGTATCTGTTTAGATCTTTGGCCCATTTAGTTGCGTTGTTCATTTTCTCATTGCTGAGTTCTAATATCTATTCATTTGTTATATTAGAATTACCTATAGAATTTTCTTTTTTTGGTAATTTTTAATATTTATTTATTTTTGAGAGAGGGTGGATGGGCAGACAGAGAGGGAGACATAGACTCTGAAGCAGGTTTCAGGCTCTGAGCGCAGAGGGGCTTAAACCCACCAACAGCAAGATCATGACCTGAGCTGAAGTCAGACACTTAAACGACTAAGCTACCCAGGCACCTCACCTGTAGAACTTTCAAAAAATAAGATCTGGCTTCAGTATTCCTTACTACAGACCCATGAGTGTCAAATTATGTAAGCAATAAAATCACTAGAGAGTTTGTTACAATCAGATTGCTGGATCCCACTGCCAGAATTTTTATTTCTTACATTAGAGCGGGGCCTGAGTGTCTGCATTTCTGTCAAGTTCCCATGATGGCAATGTACTTTGGGAACCATTGCTCTAATCAGCAAATTAGTTTCTTTGAAGGTGCTTACCAGGTATAGATATTGTTGAAACTCTCTGTAGGTGATTCTACTATGTAGACAATGTTGAGATCTACCAGAAGACTGACCTCATAGTGTCTTCCTTGTTTGAGTGGAGGCTAAGTAAATATCTTCAACCTCATTTTTTTTCTCTACCACCCTGTTTTAGTATCTAATTTTATATCTTACATTTTGTTCACAATTACCTGTTTAGGTGCATGTGTTTGTAATCAGAACTTGGAATTGTGCTTTCTAGGTGACTTTTCAAATGAATGCTTTTTGCCTATTACATTCCAGCTTTATATATAAATGTATATTTTTATTGAAGTATTGTTTACATATAATGTTATGTTACTTTACGTGTGCAACATAGTGATTTGACAACTCTTATGCATTACCCTATGCCTGCTGTAGTAAGCGTAGCTACCATCTGTCACCATACAACGTTATCACAATATTATTAACTATATTCTCTGTGTCGTATTTTTTATCCTTGTGACTTATTTATCACTGGAACTTTGTACTTCTTAATCTTCTTAACCTGTTTCACCCATTCCCCATCCACCTCCCCTCTGGTAACCACCAGTTTTTTCTTTGCATTTTTGGTTCTGTCTCTGTTTTCTGTTTCTTTCATTTTTTGGATTCCACATACAGATTTAATAATATGGTGTTTGTCTTTATCTGTCTGCCTTTCATTTAGCATAATGCTCTCTAGGTCTGTCTATGTGGTCACAAATGACAAGATGGTATTTTTTTTTTTTTAATGCTGAGTGATATTCCACTGTGTATATGTACCACATCTTCTTTATCCATTTGTCTTTTAATGGACACTTAGTTAATAGACCACTAACAAATGGACAGTGGTGCCTGGGGATACAACCACATGATCCTTAGAATTATTCTTCTAAAAGCTAAACAGTGAAGGTAAAACTGAACAATTTGACTCAATTTGTCTATTATCCTTTTGTAAAGAAAGGTGTTTTGTTTTTTTTTTTAATTTTAGAGAGAGTGAGAGAGTAGGGAGAGAGGCAGAGGGAGAGAGTGAGGGGGAACGAGGAGAGAGAGACAATCTCAAGCCGGCTCCACACATAGAACAGAGCCTGACATGGAGCTCAATCCCATGATTCTGGGATCATGACCTGAGTTGAAATCAAGAGTCAGAAGCTCAACCAACTGAGCCACTCAGGCACCCCTGTCTATTTTCCTTTAAAACAGAACTATTAAAACATTTTGATAAGACCAATGAAATTAAACAAAGAATCATAGATTTACCCACAGAGTTATAATCTATCTATTAAGGCTACAATAGAATGTGTATACTCTGATTTTAAACTGAATGTAGGTCAGCCTAACCTAAAATGTAGATAAGTTTGTCTCATTTTAAAACTTAGTATCATAGTTTTTTGCAAAGAAATCTAGGGATATTTCAGTGAACTTTAACTCCTTAAATTGGGCTTCTCTGAGGTAGCATATGACAATTTTTAGGGTGGGTGTATTACACTCTGAGTCTTTTCACAAAAGGAAAGAGTTACCTGTTATTTTAAATAAATCCAAAACAACAAATCTGCTATGGTGAATACAGTCTATTTTCTCTCGTGTAAGATAACATATTTCAAAAGATGATGAGATATAGAGTAACCTCTAGATAGCATTTTGTTCTTTTCTCATTGATGTTCAATTGTTATGAATCACTGTTTAATATAATTCTCATCTTCCTTCTAGGCTTTTCTCTTATCTCACTATAAAATTTTTTGAAAGCAACTCTTCTGGAGTGCAGATATCTAAAAGTCCTAGTGTGTTAAAACTTTAAGATATTTGTCTGGTGAAGAGAGAATAAGAGAAAAGAATGAACAAAAAAAGAGAAGAGAATCATAAAGGATTTAAATACATATTCCTTATTTATTTTTGAAAACATCAGGTTGCCACCCTTGCACTCCCAGTTGACATTGTAAGTGTTCATTTGCCTCTTTTTGCAGGTTACTTTGATTTTGCTTTGAGACAAAGGCTGAAAAAGAAACATACATGTGTATGAGCATGTGTGTGTATGTTTTTCTTTATGTAGTTACCAAAAACAATTTATAGGTAATAGTATACCTGTTAAAACTAAACTTAAATGTAGGCATTATTGAGGGATGAACTTCTTTGCCTAGAGTTAATAATCTCAGGTCATGTGATTCATACCTTTCTTTGCTTGCTTCTTTCTTTCTTTGCTCCTTCCTTCCTTTCCCTTCCTCCTTTCCTTTCTTCCTTCTTTCCATCCTTCCTTCCTTTCCCTTCCTCCTTTCCTTTCTTCCTTCTTTCCATCCTTCCTTCCTTCCTTAATTGAAAGAAGGAAGAACACTTAACAGTAAGTAGCCAGTGACTTGGATAAAGAGACTGCCTTGGAACTCATTGCTGCCTGACAAATGCAGGTCTTAAGCTTTATCCCTAGGCATGAAAAGAAGTTCATTTTTGTGAGGGAGAAATAGAAATCCAACAGGAATGCTGAAAGAGCATAGGATAGAACCCTAGCCTTGGCATGAAGAGTTGAAGGTTTATAGGATACAGGAGACTCTGAATCTCAAAGTGGATCACAGTAGAAGTCTCTCAGGATAAAATTTTACTGTTTGAATTATGGGGACAAATTTTCAGATTTAGAGCATGAACTGAGAGAACTTGTATTGATTTTCTATTGCCAAGTAACAAATTGCCATACATTTTGCACCTAGAACAGTGCACATTTATTAGCTTACAGTCTGGTACTCCATAGCTGAGTTCTCTGTTCAGTATATCAGAAACCTGAAGTCAGGATGTTGGCTTCTCTGGAGGCTCTGGGGAAGAAGCCACATCCAGGCCCATTCAAGATGTCCCCAGAATTAGGTCTCCATCCACCTTCATCTCCCTCTTATTGAATCGTTCGTTCTTCAAACCTCTTTGACTTGTCTCTGACCACTAGACTCAGACTTCCTGCTCTCAAGTGATTAATCCAGCACTACAGAGATAATCTCTTAAAGTCAACTATTTGGGACTTAGGTTACATCTATAAAATCCCTTCATAGCAACACCTAAATTAAATAACTGGAGTTAGGTGCATATACATTAGAGATGAGGAATTTGGACGACCGTTTAGAATTCTGCTACCCCTGAGCCATCAACTACCCTGAAGTGATCTGTCAAGCTGACAGATCCATCCAGATCAAGGAGGCATCATTGCAGAGTGGAAATTTACAGCCACATCAAAAATTATACCATTTCAGCAGTAACACAGTATACCAGTTAGAAACAAAGACAGAAATTGCCATCAGAATTGGGTTTTATCTCAGCTTTTTATTCCTGTGAGTTCTGACTTCTTTTGCATAGAATATGCCTTCACATTTTGGGGCAATTCAAGATTGGTAGAGCCTCAATAGGTGATAGGGAGCTTCCTGTCAAAAGAACACAGAGAAATTTGAAAACAACATGACTGTTTGCATTACAAATACATGTAGGAAGTCACAGCATTTAAGCATTGTTTTATTAACTTGTTATTAGGTCTTGCCCCATGTCAACTCCTACTATTTTCTCTATAACATATGGGAGACAACATAGTATAGTGATTAAGAATATAGTGGGATTCAAAAATCCCCACTTCTTCATTACCGTATATTTGCCTTGAACAAATTAATCTTAAACCTTAGTTTTATTTTTCTGTGAATTGGATAACATAGAGGAACAACCATGTGCAGTAGTTATGAATAGTAAGTGATACACAATATATAAAGGGCTTACAACAGACTTCAGTTAAGTGTTTAATCATGTTCTCTGTTGAGTATAGTTTATCTACTTACTAAGCCATGTAAGTCTTTAGCTATTTTTGAACCACTTTTCCATCACTGAGAATAGGATTGGAGTTGATTCATTCATTTACTATGCATTTGTTCATTCAGTAGCCAACCCATATTTATCAAGTTGCAAACTAAGCAATGGAGATACCAATTTAAATAAGGAACAATTCCCTAGTCCTTGAGGAATTTACAGCCTAGAAATTCTAAAGGGAATCATGTGTGTTCTCCCCTGATTCCATCCTACTCAGATTTAGGAAAAAACTTAGAGAATAATGCAGTTTTAAAATAGAGCAATAAAGTAATTTTCTTCCTTCCCCCAAACACTGTAAGCCCTTGGAGTTTAGGTATATTATATTACACATTTTTTATTCCACCAGAATTTGGCATGGTGGGAAGCACCTACTTAGTGAATTGATACAAACTAAAATTATTAGAATCAGGTACTGTTCTTAGGAAAATAAGCAATAGTATATGCCAGTACAGTATCTAATGATGAAATATCATTTTAAATAAGAAAAGTATTGATTTATTACATCAAGATTAGGGGCCTAAAACATCAGTCCGAATGAAACAACATTGAATGCAATCTATGCTTTTATGTAATGCCTCTAAACAAGGTCCCAGGTGTTTTAGAAGCTGTGCTGTTTTAGCACAAAATATTATACTGCTGACTTTACCGCCATTTATTCTAAAACAATGTGGATCCACTTTTGTCTCGTTTATAGAACACACAGAAAAAAACCTTTCATCTGGTGAATAAAACTTATTGAAGTTTAAATAAGCAAATAAAACTTATTTTGAAGAGAAGGCTGAGAATGTAATCTAAAAAAATAATTGGAGAGGATGGCAGATATTTATATCCAGAAACGTTACAACATCATTAGCACTTGTGGAAAATTGTAACTTACCTGTATGACTAACAGAAGAAAAACGGTTAAGCATAGTGGTTAAGTTATAAGACAATCATAAGATGGCACATTAGGCAGCCTTTGAAAACGTTTATGAAGAATTTTTATTGGTGTGGTGAAGGAAAGCATGATGTTAAATGCAAATAGCAGAGTGCAAAATAGATGCAACATTTTCAGTTGTCATCATTTTATTTTAAAACTTTTTTTTTCTAAGTAAAGACGCTATTGGTTATTTTATTTCAGCCAGACATCATTTCAAAACAACTGGCACCATGGTTGGTTGCATTGTGGTACAATTTGAAGGAGGTAGGCAAGGTCTCCACAAACATCTGGCTGAAAGCAGACACTGTACAGTTAGGGACTTTTGTTGTATATTGTTGGCTGGTACTCATATCCAACTCTATCTCTTTCTATTGTGTCTTTCTATCATATAGATGTGTGGAAGCTAAAACTCACATTTCATTCTCCCTTGTAGCTATGACTCTGGATGTGAATTCTATGTGAATTCGATTCTGCCAGTTAGATATACCTCTATGCTACTTGGAAGTAAGAGAAAGGTCATTTTCCTGCTTCTTTTGGCTGTTTACAGAAAGTGGAGATGTAAAATTTTATAGTAGTGCCTTACTAGTGCATGTTCTGTAAATCTTGTGAGTTTGAGGGCAGTGGCATTTTTGATCCAGATACCCATATAAGTCTAAATCCAAGTGGTGACTTGTAGCAGAGGAAACATTCCCTCAAGAAACATTCCTTCAAGTAGGTCAGTTCTATGTAGTTCTGGATCATTATTAAAGGCCTTCTGGAAAGATACACCTGTGCCTCAGTAATGCTATAAGTGCCTAATGCTCTTTATTTACTCTGTTTCTGCCCAAAATGCCAAGAGTTGTTCTGTTTCCTGACATGAGCCAAATAAGCCAGATGAGACCCAATGTGCAATTAAAAGAAACTTACAATTTTAAGTAACACCACTGACATTTTGGCATGAATACGTTTTCAGTTCTTTTCCCATGAGGAGGAACTAATGTTAAATATATGTTTACATATATTAATCTATGGGTATGGGGGAATGTGTAGAGAACATGCTTGAAGATGATATAACTGCACCTACTAGAGACTCTAAAAATAATTTCAGTCTATCAAACCAATATGTTGAATAGTTGTCTTCTGGTGACATAATTTTCAAACATAAATTTAATAGAGGAGTTATAGGTATGCATTCTGGAATGTTGATGCTTTAGCCAGATACTTCTCTTCCTCCATTCCTATCTAATTAGACAGGATAATTAGTCTATGCCTCCCTAGACAACTTACCCTAGGTAAGAAACATGTCAATATCTCCGAAGTTGGAGAGAGCCTGAAAATCTAAATAGTTGTGAATACCATTTTTCTTTTAATGCAACAAGCATTTATGAAGTACCAACTGGGTATCAAATGGCTGCTGAAAACTTCATGATGATTCAGATATGATCCTAACTCTTAAAAAGCCAGCAAACATACAAAATGTTCTACTCTCTTGGGAGAGGTGGCTACACGAAGCAACATACCAGTAAATGTTTAAGAACCAGATTTCTGAGGGACAATATGAATGGATATATGCACATAAGGTTATTATAAGTATTATTGATTGTCGGAGGTTGGCTCTGGCAGGTCCAGGGGTCCCTGAAGGATGGATGGGGTCGGCGAGGGAGAGAGTGAGAGAGCCCCGAGATCCCTTCTGATCACCAGGTAGGCATCTCTAGTTATTTCTACTGGGGCCATCAGTAAATAGTCCTGAAGGATGAATGTACGTCAGTCAAGCAACATGGGGGAAGTGCAGTGAGGAGTGTCCCATGCACAGGAGCAGAATGTCAGTGGGAAGAGGCATACATCAGGACCTGCCTTAGCCTTTTATGATCAGTATGGGGTGAGGTCTACAGGGGCCAAGTTGGGAAAGACCTTTCAGGTCATACTAGGCAGTCTAAATTTCCTCTTGTGATGATAGCCTTTCAGGAACTTTACAAACAATAATGTGGTTCACATTTGCATTTTGGAACAGCGGTTGCAGTGGTAACGTGGAAGATGGAAGAGAGGCAGAGTCATCAGGCAGGAAGTCCATGCTGGTCCCATCACAGTTGTCTCCTCCGTGCTGTTGTTGATCCTTGTACTTGTCTTTGGTTCGCAGCCCCACCTTTTCATCTTTAGTGTCTCATTCAAATTTGATTCTCTCCGCAGCACATCCCGGATTCAGTCCCTAACAACTAAGGGAATTTTTACACCTACCTACCCATACTGAGGAGGCTCACACGTTCCCAAACTCTTCCTAATCTATGCTAACTTTACGGAGTGATGACCAAAGAGAGATTGTTAACTCAAACTTGACTGTTCCTCCAAATTAGGAGGAGAATTCAAATCAGGCAGTATTCGTTGATGTCATTCAGGAAAGTGATACTCGAGACTTTAAACATATTTGCCTCAGTGATGATAGTAATTTGGCAGGCCGTGTTAAGAAACTTACTCAGAAATGGTAGCTTAATTATTTAAGATGTGTGTAGCACAAACATATACTAATCTTTTGTAATTGGATGGATTTTCTTTTCAAAGAATGCCAGACATTGCTTGTTTTTTTCTTTTTGTTTTTGTTTGTTTTTTTTAGGAAGTTGATATTAGATATGAAAGACTTGTGACTTCTTGTGACAAAAAGAAGAAATGTAAGCAGCCCTGACTCTGGGGAATTTTCCAGATTATAACTTGAGGCTGCTTGGTCCTTGTGTATCCTCGAGGCATCTGTACCTTCTTGTTTGCCTCTGTTTCCCTTCTGTTTATAAAGGAATATGCAACATTGGCATGTGGGAAAGCTACTTGGACACCTGAATTTATTTAAGGGAGGCCAGCATTTCTAGATAATTTTGGTGCCTAGGTAATGGAATGAAAGCAAGAAAATAAGGCTTGAGATTTTTATCCAAAAATGACTGAATTTAGCCATCAGTCTTAATAAAGCTCTGCCTTCCAGTTGCAGGATTTCATGAGGAATACGGTTTTAGAGCTGAAAAATGCTGCAGCCATCATGTTCAGAGTTCAAACAGACAAATAAACCTTATCAGAAAGCTGTCATCAAAAGGAAGGAAAATATCCCCCCAAATCCATAAAAAACAGAAACACAAAAAATTTGAATACAGGAGTGCCTGGGTGGCTTAATGAGTTAAGCGTCCAACTGTGGCTCAGGTCACAATCTTACAATTTGTGAGTTCAAGCCCTGCATCAGGCCCTGTGGAGCCTGGAGCCTAAATCAGATCCTGTGTTTCTCCCTCTCTCTGTCCCTCCCCAGCTCGCACTCTGTCTCTATCTCTCTCAAATATAAATAAACATTAAAAAATCAAAAGAAAAATTGAATACATATTTATGCTGAAAAATAATCAAATAAATTGAAATTAAGACAGTAGTGCCATATCTTATTTCATATATGAAATTGAGGGTTGAGTAAAATATAATTCCTTTTCACTTTCTTTGTGGTAAACTTTTGTACAATACAAATCAATGGCCTAAAATGCCTACATATATTGGAGACACACAGGACTGTAGATCCTGTGTTCAAAATTACTATATAATATTGCCTCCTTCTGCAAAAACTAAATGTTGTTGGTCTTCTTTTTCTGATTAGTTTATGATTTTTTTCTGTGATATGTCACATATAAGTCTCCTTCAGATGATACACAAAACAAAAAGAACCCTTTTGCCTCTGGTTGCATTTAGTAATGAAAATTTCATCAGCATTTACACTTTTATTAACCCAGTTCATTCCCCAAACCATTTCAGGCAGCTTAGAACAAAATCAAGGATGTTTAAAAGGAGAATAAAAGGACAAAGAGTCAGGAAAATGAGAAAACAAGTTGTAATACATGTAGATCATGAGAGGAATATTAGAATACTGATAAAGAAGCTATGAGGATCTTTGTAGATGGAAAACAGGGCTACAAAATCTGCCCACTTGGGCTTGACAGTCAAAGGGCAAGAGCCTTGAACAGTTCCATGAATTCTAGACTTACTGCTGAGTTGCTTTTCACATGAGATATCACGTGCGGCTGTAATGTATGTTGTACACTTAATGAATTCCCCAGCAGTTTAGGTGTGCGCACTAAAGAGTGTCTGAGACTGCTTTCCTTGTAGTGCTCATCCCTTTGGGTCAAAGGAAATTATTTTAGCCCTTCTCACCTACCTGGGGTCTTTCTCATCCCAGTCTGTCTCGATTCCAGGGTCCATCATACCCATTGCCTTTTGCTGTAGCCTAGGAAACAAAGGGATCTAGTTTTACAGTTCCAGGGAGATTGGAGCAAAGGGGGGGGATGGGAGAAGCAATTAGATACATTTTAATCTCCTCTCCCAGCTGCCTCCCTCCCTGATTTTGTTTCATGCCCACTTAAAACAAAGAACTCTGCAGGGGTACCACGGTCCTCCAAGGTCTTGATTCTGTCAAGGTCTTCATCTTTTCACTGCAGTTGTGAATAAGCAGAAAGGGTGTATGTTCTGAGTGTTTCTGGAAGAGTTGGAGCTACCCAAAGCTTCACCTGGAAAGGGAATAGAGGCAGGGCTTACAAATCTACAGCAGGAGTATTGAAGGACCACGTAGCTTTTTATTGAAAGACTTTGGGGACACAGAGTAGTAGATTAATCTGTTCATCCTTCAGCCAAATATCTAAAATTTCCTTATAGCCAACTCTCATTTTCCCAGTGATCTCCTCTCAACGTTAGACCTTCTCTGTCTCTTAGGGTTGTGCTGTTTTTCTCTCTAGTCTTTTGGCAGTGTAGTACTTGTTAATATCTCTTTCATTTTCTCTCCACTAGTATCTTTTGTCTGACAGTCTCTCTCTCTTTCCTCTACTCCCCCACCTCATCCTCCTCTTTGCCATCTCTTTCCAGACCATTCCTTCTTTGTATCTTCTCGATGCTTTCTTATGCAAATCTGGCTTCTCTGGGCTTTTGTACTTAATGCATCTGGTTAGATAGGAAAGAATGATTATAAGCATTACTCTTTTTTTCCCCCTCTTGCATTCAAATGTCATTTCTCAACCTACCTGATGTCAAATTTTCAGCTGAATTCACCACACCCTCTACTCTTCTCCTGGTGGTTGAATAAACAACAAGTAGTATATGCCCAGACCAAATACTGGAAAAGAGAAAGAGCCTATTTGAAATGGCAAAAATTTTTTACAGTATTTATAAAAGTTTTCCAATGCACCTCTACTCCACTTGTGGGGGGTAAGGCTGAAATTTATTTTTAGTCATCTGAAAACCGACCAAAAACCCATTGTCAATTGTACTTTGTGAGGAAAGATATCTCTGGACATATGCAGAATGGCCCAGAAATTGTAGAAAAGAAAGGCTTGTAGAGCCCATGACAAGGCCACTGAAATAATTGTTACTTCAAGAAAAGTATTTTTACCTAACTATATTCTTTTCTGATTAATCTTTGTTATTTTAATGACAGATGTCTTTGATTTTATTAATATTTTTGTCATCACAAAAGGTGAAAAGTCAACCCATGGGGTCTGAAGTACAGGATGGCAAGGAGTAAGCAATCTATGCAGTGACCTTCCAGTAGTCACAGATGAGGCAGTTTTTGCATGCTGGGACATGCATCCCAAATGAGACTCAGGAAAAGCACTTCTGTGTGGAGTAAAGAACGTAGCCTCAACAAATAGCTTTTCTATGGCCTAAGAAGAGTCAAGTATGCTACCACAGACACCTAGAGAGATGGATGACCTGCATGTCCCCTCACATGATTCTGGATCATTATCTTTACTTTCAACTAGATTTTGATAAGAGGAGATTTAATCAGTGATTCGTAGGCCCAGAACCGTTTCCAAAGGGTTGCTATTAACAGAAAATCAATTTAGAAATGTCATTTGAGGATGAAGCTCCTTGGTATTCACAAAGCCAAAAGGCATTCCACTACCAGGCTTTCAGCAAAAGCTCCTGAGTCACCCAATTTCACCTGAATATGGGGGAAAACATCCAAAAACCACTTGGTAATCAAGTCCAGCTGAAAATATGCAGCCTTTTTTTAGTACTGCTTTCTCACTGAGCTATATCTTGAAAACTGTGGAGAAATTTTTACTTTTTATTGGGCTCTTTTACATGAATTATGTATATTTTTATATCTATTTCATATTTATCCTCTATCCTTCAAGCTGTTCCATAGTTAGACCTTTCATCCTTGTATACAGTCATGGAGACATTATGACAGTTTTTACTTTTTGGTCATCTAAAGGAAATGAGAATTTCCAGGGTCTTTGAAAGGAAAAAAAAAAAACCCTAGGTATCCTTTAACTCTATAGTTTTAGAGGCTTGGATGGCCTCTAAATATACTGTAACATCCACAAGTAAACGTGTGCATGCATTGAAAGCTCAGTGATAAAAACACATGGAATTCTTTGCCTTTTAATGGTCCCTTTAATATTTTCTTTGTATTTTTGCATGTTAATTTTGTAGCAATACAAATAATAACTATAACTTACTGAGTGTTCACTACGTGATAGGAACTATGCCATCCATTCTTCACAAATCATTTCTTTACAATTATTCTACAAAGAATTAAGACTTTCATTTACCTTTTTTTCTTTCAAAATTAAAAGAAATGGAGATTGAGGGCTGTTAAATTACTTCCTAAAATCACAAAATCAGTAAGTCATGATTTGATACAAATATGACAAACTACAAATTTGGGCTTGTTAGCCATTTTTCTCTGCTCTTGTAACATTATACTTCTCTTAAAGCTGTTGATCCTGTTATTTCAGCAGAGTGCTATTGGACATTTGCCGTTGGTAGCCATTGTTCCACTTACTGGAGTTACAGGATGAATAAGTGGGTCCTGGGTAAACAGAGCTCATATTCTAGGAGGCAAGTGAGAAGAGCAAACAAGTGAATGTAGTATAAGGTAGTACATGTCATAACACAAGGGACTGCTAGTTAACTGGAGGAGGCTCAGATCAGGGAAAGATGAACTGCCTTATGCTGTCCCAGAATGTTCAGTGGGTTGGCCTGGCAGAAGATTGAGGACAGTGACCTTCTAGATAAAGGGAAAGCATATGCAGTGGCATCTAGTGGTGAAATAGCATAGAGCAAAAACCAAGATTAACGGTCAGGTTTGGCCACAATGAGTGTGTAGGTGGGAATGAAGCTAGGAGGTGATTAGGTAACAAAAAAGAAAAGAACCTTATAATCCAATCGTACAAGTTTGGATTTGTTCCTATAAGTCAAAAAGACTCATGAGAAGAATTTTAAGCAGGGAAATGATTAGAATAAGTCCTACCTGGAGTAATTTATAGGGCAGCTATATTTTTTTCCCCAAGAAAATAATTCAGTATTTTTTGTTTTATTTTGTTTTATTGGGGAGAACACGTTCAGTGGAGTTTTCTTTTATCTCATTTGATAGGTCATCAGATGTTAGGAATGGAAAGTTCTGGCTGGATTTAGAAATATGGTAAAAATCTTCTGTCTACTGAGGAGATAAGTTTTTGTTCAACACTCCAATTCCATAAATGACAGAAATGTGCTCCTCCCCTCCAAGAATACCACATTCTTTGAAGCCCTCTTGACTGTAGTCTCCATTCTCTTAAACTACAATATTTTCAAGTCAGAGGAAAATATTTGTATTGTCAAGGAAACCATATATTTTTGTCCTCTTGAAGTTCATGACACCCAAGTTAATCCACTTTTCTCCTCTGTGTCTCTGTCATTTATTTTTTAGTTAGGACCCATGGATACAGAAGACTTAGGAAGTTGGCCCTTTGGCCTCCTTTTCGCCTCAGTTCCCCCATGATTTTCAGCCACTTCATTATCTTTGTGGCCAACCCTTATGATATAATATTGTGAGAGACTGGAGAACAAAAACTATACTGCTGACCTTGGAAAGAAGGGAAAAATCTCAAACAATGCATGTCATATCACTCTGCTCTTCCATATGTAAGTGCAGCCACTGGGTTCTAAGGAGATTTCCTGGGTTGAATAAACAGTATAAGCAGTAGCACAATAGGAAATGGATAACAGAAAGGCACAGAAGCCCGTGGGACTGGATCACAAATGATATAATAAAGGACAGTGTGATATAAGGCTAAGAAAGCTAACTTGTTTCTACATTGTGGAAGATCTTGTTTTCCTATCAGGAAGAGTAGGATTATTTTCATTTGGCTGGCAGTAGGGGGAGGTGTAGATGTTTGACAAAAGGATCAAACTACACTTTAAGAAATGATTGTCATTGTTCAGGATGGGGAAAGGAGTGGAGAGAGGGAGAAGATCATGAACTGCTGCTAACTTCTTTGTTTATAGACCAATATATGGAAAAGGTTACCCAGGAACAGGAAGCATAAGGTAGCACAGCATCTATAACTTCATCTTGAGGAACAATAACACTTAAATCCCAAATGGGCTGGCATGAGTACTCCAATGAACTTGAGGAGTCACTGGAGAAGAAGGAGGGAAATGAGGAGAATAATTTTGTATATGAAAAAGAGGCAAGGAGATATGCTCTAGGTAGAAAAAAAAAGTCAAATGCTAAATACAGATAACAGATCAGATAATATGTGGGCTGGAGCATAACCATCAGCATTAGTAACATGGGGGCCATTATTGGGGTTAGCTTATTTGCAATTTGGTTGAGGGCAGCCTCCAGCTTAAATTTGGTTGAGGGTCATGTTGCAAAGTGGGATAGACATGAGAGAGGTTTGGTAGTACGTATTATTGGTAATAGTTTGAAGGAAGATATGTGTTCAATCCTGATTCCCAATTGTGACTTGACTTTTCCAAACCTTAGTTTCTTTACAACAGATAGGGAAATTA
Source organism: Crocuta crocuta (assembly GCF_008692635.1). Classification (NCBI taxonomy): domain Eukaryota; kingdom Metazoa; phylum Chordata; class Mammalia; order Carnivora; family Hyaenidae; genus Crocuta; species Crocuta crocuta. Next base: position 872,408 of record NW_027532589.1, read on the forward strand.
AAACCAATGAGATTGTTTGTAGACTAAATGAGATTGTAAGTGAATTATTGGATGAAAAGAAATTTACCTATTCTTTTTTTTAATAAAATGGGTGTATTTCATTTCATTTCATTTCATTTCATTTTAATTGAGAGAGAGCATGAGCAGTGGAAGGGCAGAGGGAGAGAATCTTAATGCTCCACGCTCAGCAGTGAGCCTGATGTGGAGCTCAATCTCGAAACCCTAGGATTGTGACCTGAGCCAAAAATAAGTCAGATGCTCAACTGAGCCACCCAGATTCCCCAAACTACCTGATCTTGACTTCAGTACTCAAACATGTGTCAGTTGCATTATTTGAATTTAGAAAATGATAAGATATTGGAGAAAAGAGTAACAGGTATAAAAATAACTTTATAGTTTTGACTGAGGATAAAAATGAGATTAAGAGAAATGGGGAAGTTGAAAGAGGATGTGGTTTAAAAGAGAAAAGAATGAGTTGGACTGGTGATTTTTCCCTTTTTAAAAGCGGAGATAAAATATACCCATATTTAAATATACAGACATTTTGAAGTTTTATGAATTTTGACAATTGCTTGCATCTATGTAATTCAAAACCCTTTAAAGATATAGATTAGTCTACTAAAGAAATTTTCCTCATTCTTCCTTTGCAGGCAATCCTTCCTCCACCCCCCCCCCCNACAATGACTTTTTCCTATTCTAAAATTTCTGAAGTCAAACTATATATATACATTTTTTGTCTCTGGCTTGTTTCAAAATGTTGTTTTGGGGATTTATCTATGTGGTTTTATGCACCGGTTGTTTGGCTTTTGTTTATTGTTATGTTTGAATATATATGCTACAGATTTTTATTTGTTTTATGATCTATAAATGTGTGCGTGGACACTTCTTTTGGTTTCCAGTTTGACTTTTATGAATACAGCTTCCATACACATTTTTGTACAGATCTTGCTATGTAAGAAATTTCCTTTTTTTTTTAATTTTCAAGTTTATAGTTTAGCTTTTATGTTTAGGTCTGTTTTTTATTATAGACTTAATTATTGTCTATAGTTACAGTTGGGTGTAGAAGCTCATTTTTTCCCTGTATGGATATAATGTGTTTCCATGCAGTATTTGACAAGAATTTTCTTTCTCTATTGAATTGCTCTAAGAATTCCCTCTCTTTCTTTCTCTCTTACTTCCTTTCTTTTTTCCCTCTCTCTTTCCCTCTTTTAAGGAATCTGACTATGATGTATCTCATTGTGGTTTTCTTTATGTTTATGCTGGTTAAGTTTTATTGAGCTTCCTTTAATAATTTTTAAGACAAATTTGGAAAAATTTTAAGCCATCATTTCCTCACATATTTGTTTCCAGCCCAGGTTCTCATTCTTTTGATAGTCCAATTACACATTTGTCAGACTATGCAATGTTGTCCCACAGGTCACTTAAGTTCTATTTTTTAAACTTTTTTCTCCTCTTTGTATCAATTTATAATTTTTAGATTTCTGTCTTGAATTTTACTGATAATTTCTTCTCCAGTATCCAGTCATCTGTTAAGCCAATAGGATGTTTTTTTTGTTTTGTTTTGTTTTTGTTACAAATAGTTTATTGTCAAATTAGTTTCCACATAACACTCAGTGCTCATCCCCACAAGTGCCCTCCTCCATGCCCATCCCTCCTCCCCTGCACATCCATCAGTGAATTCTACCAGACATTTAAAACAGAATTAATCCCAATTCTTCTCAAGCTATTCCAAAAAATAGAAATCAAAGAAAAACTCCCGGACTCATTTTATGAAGCCAGCATCACTCTGATTCCCAAGCCAGACAGAGATCCAGCAAAAAAAGAGAACTATAGGCCAATATCCTTGATGAATATGGATGCAAAAATTCTCAACAAGATCCTTGCAAATTGAATCCAGCAGCATATAAAAAGAATCATCCACCAAGATCAAGTGGGATTCATGCCTGGGTTACAGGGCTGGTTCAACATTCACAAATCAATCAATGTGGTACATCATATCAATAAAAGAAAAGATAGAAACCATATGATCCTGTCAATAGATGCAGAAAAAGCATTTGACAAAATACAGCCAATAGGATGTTTTTATGTCTCAGATATTACAGGTTTTAGTTTTAGAATTTAGTTCTAGAATTTATTTGTATGGATTCCATTAATTTTCTGAGAACAACTCCCTGATTATTTTATATTTACCTTTTTCAAAATCCTTGAACATATTCATAATAGTTGTTTAAAATCCTTGGTAATTGCAATCTATGTGGTTTCTTTGGAGCTATTTCCATCGGGTAATTTTTCTCTTGGTTAGCAAGAAACTAAAGGACTTCATTGTCATAAGAGTTGTGACATAAATATTATCTTAATTTGACTTGACATAGTCCCAAGTAGATTTGATATTCCTAGTTCCAATTTAGTTTTTAATACAACAGCAATAATATTCATTGTCTAAATTAGTATAGAATAGAAACCTCAGCTATTATGCCGGGGAATGGAAAACTATACCCATGATAATGAAAAATGAAGATTTCTAATTATTTGGATTTGAACATTGAGTAAATACTACTTTGACAGAATGTGTTGAACTTATATCTTTAGGAGTATAATAATGGAGGAAGAAGTAGGGATGTTTTAAAAGAGTTTCAGCAAATATAGACACCTAAGCAATGAGAACGTGTTCTTCTCTGTTCTCATCTTCCAACTCACCTTTCTACATTAGAAAACTTTATGCTGCAGTAAAGCACTCAGATTTCTTTATAGATCCTGTTGGAAACTTTTTCAGAGCAATTAATCACCATGGAGGATCCTAGCTGTTCTTATACAGCATCTATCTATTAATTAATTCAGTTTTCACTAGACAGCTGATATGTGCTTGCCATTCTAAGAGATGCACATGGTTCCTACCTTCATAGAGTTTAGCAGTGAGTTAGTATATTCTTTCATGCTTTTAATTTGACAGTTGTGTAGTNTAAGAGCCATATCAAACAATAAAAAAAATAAATAAATAAAAAAAATAAAAGTAGATGACTAGCAAATCAATAGCAATAATACATGCCTATGGAAATAGTACGGGCTATATTTGTTTTTAGGGATGTTTTTATTCTGTTGTTTGAGCCTAGTTTATTAATATGCGGCTTAAAAGTAATCATATTAAGTGCTGAGCATATTTTAGTAGGAGGAAACACACTGTATGTTTCGGTGATAGTTAATATAAGCAGAGCCATGAAAAGTTGAATTTTCAAAAAGAAAAAAAGATGATACAGGATCAGCACACTGAATATAAATTCATGAAATTAAAGATTTTTCTAGTAAGCTTGAGGTATAAAGGACTCAGTCCTATATATATAATATTTAGTCCTGCATATAATATTTACATACGTATGCTTGTGAGGATGTATATTTATGTGAATATGTGCATATGTGGTATGTGTGTATATGTATGTATGTAATGTGTTTGGGGGTGTTATTGAGTCTTATTCTGTACTGGAGAGAAGCTGTGATAAGTGCTAGTTAGCACAAATTAGGCTCTCAATAAATGTTTGGGAGCTAAACTTTCTGTTATTCCATATTGTGTGTCCAGTAGTGATCTGAACAAAATCAGTACGTGGGATGTGTTTTATTTTAAACTGTTAACAACAGAAGCCAAGTGTGTACTGTCATACACATTTGGGGAAGTTTATTACTCAATTTCATGGATATAGAGTCATGTATGGGAGAATAATTTGTAACATCATTTTATACATCGATATGTGCTTGGGAACACAAACCTGGCCACTCCAAGACCATGGTTTTGGTTGTTTTTATGGTTGTTTGCTTTTAAGTTTGGTACAGATTTGTAACATACTTCAGAAACAATGGAAGAAAATTGAGAGTTGCATACATATCACTTTGGAGTTGATTCAAATGAAACTTACAGTATCAATCTAATACATATTTAATGATATGTGTAATTAGTGTGATTTATTACAAACATAAAAATAAGTGTCCAGTATAGTATGTCCTAGATAGTCCTCATTGTCTATCTTACCATCTTCTGCTCTTAGGGTCACACACAGAGAAGCTACAGGGGTCTGAGGCCAGAAAAATCTCTGCTGTAAGAAGATTATAGCCACAGTAATAAAAATGATGGCCATCTGTTTCAATATAACTGCATGCTAGATCCTATACTATATGCTTAACATGCATATCTCACTTTATTTTAACTAAAACCCCGTGAGATAGTTGTAGTTTTCAGATGAAGAAACATTAAGACTGAAAGACCTGAAAATGAGGGCCATGTAATATAATGGAAAGAACATGTGATTTGGAATAAGATATACTCAGTTTCAATGCATGATTCACCATTCACTGTGTGATCTTGGGAAAATTACTTAACCTTTCTGCACCCCAGGTTCTTAAGGCATACTAAAGGATTACTACCCCTCTCTTCTCTAATAATTTACTAAGCTATGCATGTAAAACCCCAAACATAGTACCGATATAGAAGAGCATTTTGTAATATTGGTCCCCTCCTTCCTGAATTCCTAGGACCCGCTTCTATAAGTACAGTTAATGTTAACCTCAGGCAGTGTTCACTCTGGCTTCTGTGGGGAAAAGGGGGCCTGGGACCAGTGATTTTCCATGTGAGCTAAAGACATAGGTGGAGACAGGAGCCTATGCATTTTCCTTACCCTCCTTTCCTCCCAGCAGAACCTCAGTTGCCCTTATGGCTTGACAGAGCCTTGTAGAAGACAGTTTGGTGAACAAATGGCCTCCCTGTATGAGGAGAAAATTGTGGTGGAGGTCCCAAAGATGACCCTCCCCCCAGTTATGTCCTGGAAGGACACAAAACAATTAACAAGCAGAAAGGTGCATGGATCAAAGTCCAGAGAAAATTAGGCACAAGCTTCCTAGAGTTCTTCCTCAAATGGAGTCCCATAGGATGTGCTACATTAACCTTAGCAAGTTGTGATGACATGTGAGAAGTGTCTTCCAGGGAGGCTCATTAGAGACTAAATGCACAGGGAATTTATTAGGGGCTGTTCACACAGGTACCCTCTGCCTGGAAGGTATCAAAATTGCAGACATTTCAAAAAGCAGGTGTTGAGCACAAATCGTATTATTTGCATAAACAGGTGAAGGTAGTCATTCTTATCAGAGAATGATGGGAACCCTCATGACATCCCAGCCGCTAGACTGCAGGGCAAGGGCAACTTTGCAAGTCGGCCTTTGTATAGATAGCAGATTGAGGCTTGCTTAGGCTATAGTAACTCTCACGAGTATAGTTTCAGGCTGTTTCTTTTTTTTTTTTTTATACCTTTAATGTTTGTTTATGTTTGAGAGAGAGAGAGAGAGAGTGAACGGAGTAGGGGCAGAGAGAGATGGAGACACAGAATCTGAAGCAGGCTGTAGGCTCCGAGCTGTCAGCACAGAGCCTGACACTGGGCTTGAACTCGTGAACTGAGATTATGACCTGAGCCGAAGTCGGACACTTAACCAACTGAGCCACACAGGAGCCCCTGGGCTATGTTTCTTCTTACCTGAATAAAAAGATACTTTTTTCTTCAAGAAGACACAGTTTTATGTCAAGACACAGGAATTGGAGGACAAGATGTGGACTGAATTTTGTTCCTCCCAATCTGTTTGGTTACGTACTTTTGGGTAATGAATAACCTGCTCAACGTTATATAGGTCCCCTAGTTCTCAGAATCTCACATTGAAGAGTATACTGTGTGACTTGTGCTACAGTGGACACTAATTTCTTCTTCACTCTCTAATCCTTTAAATAATCCAGTTTGCCTTCTTCATAGTAGCTCTTTGCACATACAGCAGGTTTGATGAATGTTTTACAAAACCTTTGGATGACTTCTGCATTAGTTTCTGCCCATTTGGTACTGATTAGAAAACTTACATAAGATGCCAGTTTATCTTATACTTGGAATTGTGTAGGCTTTTAGTAACTTATTTACATTTGTGCACCTCTCTCTTTTTAAATCTTTGTCTTGTTTTTCCTCCATAAGCATCTCTATGAGGTAATTAGAACTGTGACTAGACAGTTGAGACTCAGTGTATTTAAGTAACCATATTACTGAAATCTGTTGGAAAGACTTGGATCAAGCACTGATTTCATGTTTCTTGAATGAGCACCCTTTTTGTACAATAAACTTAATATCATTAAAATCAGTTCAGATATAGAGTCATAATTGTTAGGCAGCCTCAGTCCAATCACAGACAGTCCTTGCTTTTACAACCCCTTGTAGCAAAAAGAAGCCCAGAGAAGTTATAACCAAGGGGTCATTGCCATGGTGGGGTTTTGGAGGCCTAAGCTAGACTATTCGGGGTGGTAAACTACCCTAGGCCGACTGGAAACTAAGAGCATCTAATGATCATTGCAAACTAGGAAAATGATCAAGACCCAAGAAAGTTTACTCGTCAAATCAAAAGTCATAGTAAGAAGAGATATAGAAGAACTCAAATCAAAATTCATTTGATGTAAAGGAGAGATGTAAAAGATGGGATGGACATATTCAGCAATGAAGCACTGAATGAAGGACAGTCAAACACAAAGACAGAGATCCAATTATTTTACCAAGAACGGGGCTTGAATCTCCACTCTTCATGTCTAAGTACAGCCTATTATAATACAAATTTTCGTCTCCTTTGAATACAAGTTGTCCAGTAAGTGGGTGTCTTATCTATTTTGAAGCCACTGTTTGTCATGAATAAGGCTTAACTCATTCAGGTTTTGTTCATTTTCTCACAAATATTGAAATAACCATTTGGGCAGGAGAGTTAGTTTTATAGAGACATCCCACTATAAAAGATATTTAGTATTCAATAAAGCTTGCAGTCCTTTACCTTAATGTTGTGTCTTAATATATTGATTCAGGTCTCATTGGAAATTTGAGACACAGGTTCCATGATCTATGCACTTAATAAACCTTTAAATAATGAAACAGGATGTACTTGAAGGGCCAGATGTCTTTGTTTCTGTTTTATGCCCACACTTTTATGAGCTTGATGATTAGCACCCAGACTGGAAGTTGGCAATATTGTGGAGTTAGCAAAGGTCTTTCTAGCCCTTTTCTGACTTGCCTTTCTCGCCACCCTTGCTAAGTGTACATTCTTTCTTCAGCTGTCTGAGGCTGCCATGCTGCTAGGATTTTAGTTTCTGCCTTTTCCTTAAAGGATTTTCCTGCCCCAGAGCTACTCCATGTACCAGACCAAGTTTTAACAATAATTTGAAAGTCATTTGTTAAGTTTTTGATTTTTCACTTCTTGTAGAGAAAGATCTCATCCATCAACTCATGTATTTGACCAATATAGGGTATAGTGAGTGGGAATGATGGTCTGGAAGAGAACACAGATACCCTACCAGCTGCTTCCCAGAGAAGCTTCAGTCCACATAATCAGACTCAGAACCTCCCCATCATCACAGGGAAACCTAGACTCTGCCACATATGTTTCCTCTTCACATACCTTTTAGGAGGTATGTCTCATTTCAGAGGAGATTTTGATGTTCATATAAGTCTGGACTCTCTTACCTAAGTATCATAGCTGGAAAGGACACAGAATGTTGGCAGATAATTAAGACTTAGTCTGACTAAGGAACCAGATCAGGTAATTTGTTGGTAAGGTGGGATCATAGTCTACACATCCTGAGAATGGTCATGGGTTTTTTGCTTCTGGGCTGAGAACATCCATGAAAGTGGTCCTAAGATGAAAAGAACCATAAGAGCTCTGGAGTAACACTGACAGGATGATGGAGACATCAGAATGATGAAGCTTGTGATAGGTGATTTTGGTCATGTTGTCTTTTAATTTGAAGGTTTCTTCTTCTAATATTAACTCTTATGAACTTAGTCTTTCTTTCAAAATATAAGTTCCTAAGATAGGTCAAATAAAGAACAAAGTTCTCATTAACTCTTATAGGAAAGAAAGACGTATTCCTTGAAATTATATGTCTATGCATTATCCAGTTATCTATGATGAATGCAGAAGATAGCAAGAGGGAAAGATAAAGTGTGATCCAAAGAAAAGAACTACTGTTCTTGTTTTGATAGATGGATACAGCTGAGAGAAGAAACAATTTGTAATAGGAAGGAGGAGATATAGTGTGTGTGTGTGTGTGTGTGTGTGTGTGTGTGTGTGTGTGTGGTGTCTGTGTGTCTGTCAAGAGGGACCTTGGATTATAATGGGCTGGACTTAGGTCTGAATCATGTCTGCTTCCATGAAACTGTCCATCCATGAGCCTTGAATCTTGTTCTTGATGGTAAGGAACTCCAACTCGTTCATGCAAAAGTCCTTCTTGTATATTTCTTATTAACATCCTCATCATCCATTCTCATGCAAAGTTTACTGGCTATCTGAAGTTTACTGGCTTCATCTTCTCACCCTAGTGGTCATCAAATTCCTACAGAGCACGTCATGAGCCAAGAACTCTGCCAGGCACTGGGAGTATGCAGTGAAGAAGGCACTTTCTATTAAACCAGATCAGCTACTCCTATAGACATGAACCTTGAGTTAGGACATGTTTATCCTTATTTGGTTTGTGTTTTCTTCTTACTGAGAATATGCAGTAATGTGCTTTTGTTTGCCTTGTTGCTTTATATAGACTTCCAGACTCCTTCTAGATAATTTGGACACAATGTCAGTCTGAGTACCAGCTCAACCCCCAAACTATAGTTGGTGGGCCTGTCATAGTCTTTTACCCCAGGGAAGAATTCTGTCCATCCAGTGCACTGATCAGAGGATTAAGAAAGGACTTTATTCCATGATAGTTTATGGAACCCAAGACTGTGAGCTGGTCATGACCCCCAAAGTCCCTGTCTACCATCCATCTCATGAAGGCTTTCAGCCCTGTGTGCAAATAGCACCACCTTCCCTAAAACCTTGGTCATTACTCTGGAACTCTCCAAATGTAGGTATTTACTAGTTATGACTAAGGGACTTGGCTTGTAGAGGATATAAATGAGGTGAGAGCCCTTGTCTATAATGCATTACAATATTTTGAGCAGACACGCAAGAAATAATAAGAGGCTAATAGAGGATAATCAGGTAGTTTATGTGAGTAGTGCCATTTAAATCCTTGCTCAAAGTATACCTGCTCGTCATTAACACACCAAGCATAGATTAGTTCTCTAAATTCAGAAAACAACAGCAGCAGCAGCCATAAATGATGATAAGAGAGGCCACAAAAGATGGGCATAAGAGAGAGATTAGAGGAGGCAATGGGGATGACAAATAACTTGCAGCTTGAAAAATACAAATGAGGATATATGATAATGGCAATTAAACATTTGTTGAATCTCATGTATAGCATATTTCTATGAACTATCTCATTTTATCTCCACATTAACTCTAAGATATAAATATTATGTGTGTTAGCATAAGGTTATCCAGAATGTAGAGTTTGGGAGGTTTTATGGACCATTAATTTAATTGAGAATACAACTCCAGGGATACCAGTGAGGGTACTAGAAAATGAAGCAAAGGAGAAGCCAAGATGAGCATGCTTTATCAAGGTGGCCATGGCCAAGTGTTACAGATTGCATAATCAATAGTACAGTCCTCCTGAGAAGGAACTCTGTGTCTCAGACATTTCCCCAGGGGGTGCAAGGGAGGTGAATTCATCCATGGCCTATGTCTCCCTTGGCCAGAGATTATCCTCATGGCTTTAATATCCACCCCCAGTGATCATCCCAGGTGCCCATGTTCAAGAGCCATGGCAGTTGGTAGGAAGGCCTTGGGATGGGAGAGGGGAGGTAGGCGGGGAGGCACTCTCAGCCTCCTCCCCTATGAAGTTGGCCTGATCCTGGGGATGAGTCATCTAATACAGGTGAACCCAAGGGAACTTGAAATGATGCGAAAGTGGTATCCAGTTCCTTGCTGTTTTCTCCACGTTACAGATGGAGAAAACTGAGGCTCAGAATGAAAGCTAAGTATTTCATCCTGTTGAAAAGAAAGTTAAAATTCAGTTAGCGACAGGAAGAAAAATTTAACACAGAGTCTTAACTACTCTATCCAAACACTCAGTTACTAACTACTAATAGACTTACCTTGAAAACTTTCAGAAACTAACACACAAAATGACATAGACTAAAAGTTTAGAGTGTCAAAAAGAATTTTAGAAAAGCTTTGAATGAGAAACTTTTACTAAGTTATTACAGGACAATCGGAAGTAAGAATCAGGTCTTTAACCTGGAAGAGGCATGTCTTCAACTAGGTCAACCACATTCTTCAATCCTGAATGCTGCATGTTGCCCTTGCCCCTCGCACAGAGTAGAGATCTGAGCTGCATGATGGCTTTGGGTTTTTTCTGTTTTAATTTTCAAACTATTTATTTATTTTTAAGAGAGGGTACAGAGGAGGGACAGAGAGAAAGGAACACACAGAATCTAAAGCAGGCTCCAGGCTCTGAGCTTTCAGTACAGAGCCTGATGCAGGGCTCGAACTCACAACCTGTGAGATCACGACCTGAGCTGAAGTCAGACGCTTAACTAACTGCGTCATCTAGGTGCCCCACGTGTTGGCATTCTTAAATGTACTTGACTGTATTCCAGAAAAAGGAAAGTGGTGGTTATATTTGTTTGGTGTTGCTTTGTGTCAGAGCCTGCAGAACACTGTAAGGCAGGTAATAGTATCACCATTTTACAGATGATAAAACTGAGGTTCAGATGGGGAAAAGGAGTGCTCTTTGCTATCTCATATTGTCCCTACGTTCTGTATAGCAGGTGCATATTTTGATTTTGGTCTATATTAGCTTTCTGTATTAATATTCTAGAGGAGGGCTGATAGACCCTGATTTGACATTACAATAATCTAAGAAGCATGTTAAAATTATAGAAAGCCCCACCTTAAGCCCCTTAAGCCCCACCTCAAACCCTTTGCACTCAACTTTCTATAGTTAGGAAGACAGCTATCTGCAATGTGATCATAGTTCACAGGCAGTCAGTCGGGAAGGCAAGGTTAACAGTCAAAAGGGCAGATGGAAAACAGTGAATATGCCTTTAAAGTGTGTGAAATAAATATATAATATTCAGAACAAGGGTTGGGAGAACAGATAGTCCTACTTTTCTTTGTAAAAATCATAGGAAAGGAGTTTTACATTTGGAGTTGCTTACTTATACTTTAAAGGCCAAGTTAGAAAAGAATGACTTTGCTGGGGATTAGGGACTGTGTCCATGTGACTTGAGGCAAATCAGATGCAGACCAAGAGGCTGGCAATTGGGAAAGCCTGACAAGGGCACTTTTCTCATCCTCGTTAAAGCAGCAACCAACAAACAGGTGAACAAGTAAAAAGCCTTTCCCAGCTGGGTCTCTGTGTCTTTGGTGGCAGTCAGCAGAGTCCTAGAACAGACTACTCTTTCTGCTCTGCAGTATCTCTGCCCGGCCTCGCCAGCATACCAGTCTGCATCTGGGCTCTGCCTCTCCCTCCACTGCTGAAGGCACAGCTCCCTGCAACTGCCATCCCCCTCCCACACACAGACAGGCTATTTTTGAGTAGGGCCGCTATTTTCTGACATTTGGCACTGAGCAATCATAATCAGATACAATTTCCTGGCCATACAATTGCACTCCACGTGTAGCTTCAGGTATAATTATAAAGGCCGTCCCACCATCCGCTGCCTACACTGTACTTAACGGGAGGGATGGCCTCTCATTCTCTATTAAATGTTTTGAAAGGAAACCTGTAAGCATGACAAGGTTCAGACACCAAGACGAAATGGGAATTGAAGTGTCCTTGCTTTGATAGGCATGTACAAGTTTTAATTATCTGCACATCTAGGATTTAATTTTTTTTCATTTTGCCATAAAAAGCAGAGAATGGTAACAACCTGATTTCACGTGCACACAGGGAATGAAATTGGTTGACAACATTGTCCACACATCAGTCACTGTCACTTCTCTGCTTATTTTTTCCTTTGTAATGTTTTTCTTCCTCTTTCTATATAAGATGAAATACAGAAAACATGAAAACATATAAAAATGCATATAGATAAACAATTTGTGGTGAAAACATATAGAAATACATATAGATAAACAATATGGTCCCACAGTTTAGATAAAGCTCATGTTAATATATTTATATATTGTCATACAATCTCTTATTCACAGACAAACACACATGGACAGAATAATTAAGGTTGTATTCTGGCAGTTTTATAAAAATAAACAAACAAACTTAGGAGCACCTAGGTGGCCCAGTTGGTTAAATATCTGACTCTTGATTTCGGCTGAGGTCATGATCTCACAGTTAGTGCGATCGAGCCCTGCAGTGGGTTCTTGACTGATAGCATGGAGCCTGCTTGGGATTCTCCCTCTCTCTCTGCCTCTCTATCTCTTTCTCTCAAAATAAGTTTTTTAAAAAAACATTGAAAAATCTTTAAGAAATAAACTTAAAACCTTTCTGGTTGTGAATATTTGGAGATTTTTTCCCTCATTATTTTTAGCAAAATTGCAATGACACATCAGCATTTTCTTTCCTTTTTCATCACTATGTCTCTTGATAATTTTTCCAGCCCAAAGCTAAAAAACTTGTAATATATTTTTCCAAGAGACAAAGAACAAAGTAGTCGGTAGTTGGTTTAAAAAAAAATAAAACAACCTAACTTTAATTCCTAGCTCAGTCTCTTATGAGCTACGTGGACTCGAGTGAGCCTCTAAACTGTTTAATCTGTATCTGTTTACGTGGAAATAATATTTGCTAATTCTTAAAGTTGTGCTGGTTAAGTAAATGACATACAGTTATCACTTAATAAATAGCTTCTTATTAGAATATTGTCTGCTGTTATTTTTATAGAAGAATCACATAAAAAGGTTCTATTGGAATTTGGTTGGCACATATTCAGCTCCCAGAAATAAAATTGAATCAAATTTATGGTGGAATAAATTTTTAGAGGCTTTGATATTTCATTTTTTAAGCATCCAATCTATTCTACACACATATATCAGTATTTTTACATGATAATGAAAATATTACAGTAGAAAATCATTGTTATAGACATTAAATTAGTAGGGAGGCATAAAAGGTCAAATAACCTAGATTAGATTTAATCCTTAAGAAGGGGAAACTGAGGTCCAAGGATATCCCATAAATTGCCAGGATCCAGATCCGAGAGGGGCAGAATTGGGATTATAAACAGTCCTCAAACTTTGTGTCTCCGACCCCACACAGGATTCCTGCATATTCACAAGAATGCCTCACATACTCTCATCACAGGAGCTTTCTGGGTCTTTCAAAATTCTATTTATGGATCTAGGGTAAAAACAAATTTAACCTTAAACTCATGTTACATATTGATGAAATCTGCCAAAAGTCTCCAGGTATTTCATTGTTATTATTAATTATTGCTGTTCCTCCCCACCCACCCCTCCCCTCCCCCAGTTCCTAAAGTTGGTTTTATTTAAAGTACTATTTTTTTCCACAAAAGCGAATCCCAGGTGCATTTTTATGCTACATGTCAAACTCCCTTATGAATCTGTCTGAAAGATCTAAGGAATAAATCCTAGGGTAGGAGGAACTTGTATTCATGCATCTAATTAACCTTTAATTGTCTATGTGACTGCCTTGCAGTTCAATAGTTGTTTGATTTTTATTATCCATCTAATTAGTGTGGTTAAAGTGGCGTTTTATGTCAGATTTTATTATATCAGTTTGCTTACACAATTTCAGGACACTCTGGGGAGTTCCCACATCACTGTAATGCTTAAATGCTATATATCTATTTGTTGTTTGATTTTTCTCTTCAGAAAAAAAGTGCTTTGACCAATTTTTCCCACTAGGGTGTATAAGTAGTCTATGAAATTTCATAATGATGGCAAAAGCCTTTCTATTAATTGTGCATAAATCATCACCACAGCCAGTCAGCTCTAATTACTTGTTTTTCTACCCAATAAGGCTGCCGAGTGACAGAGCTAATATTCTAAACCAAGGAATGTAGTGAAAGAAACCTCCCAAAATACTTCAGTTCAGGGCAGGCCCACAAACATGCATATATTTTTTTAGATCAGGCTTTAGAGTCATGCAAATATAATTTGTTACCAAAATCTATGGGTTGCTGTTAATTGTGTGTCTTTATTGGGATAGTTAAGATTTAAAATAATCAATTACATGTGTCAATCTTATTCCCTACCACTGATCTCTTTTTCTTATTTTTGCATGCTACTTTTATTTTCAACCAAAGAGTAAACTTAACTTTCAATCATAGAATTTGCGTTTTCACGTGTTATTGTTCCGTTCTTATTCTACAAACTTACTCATTACTAAAAATTAATATGAATGCAATTTAATTCTGTCCACAGAGGGCAGTATGATTGTCTCTGCTGTTGACTCTGATTATAGTTTCCCTGAATCTCCCCGAGCTGTTGTTTTATTTCCTTTGTCTCTTTGGCTTTAATACAGCTTATTTAATCCACCTTGACTTATTTCTGGATCTGTCTCTGTCTCTCTCTCTCTCTCTCTGTTTTAGAGAGATATAAAAACTCCAGTGTTTTCCAATTTTTTCAATTTATCACTAATAATGAAAATGTTCAGTGGTAATTGCCTTATGCACAGGAGCAGTGGTATGATAAAGAATGAAAGCACTGGGGTGCCTGGGTGGCTCAATCGGTCTGACTCTTGATTACATCTCAGGTCATGATCTCATGGTTCCTGAGGTCAAGCCCGGTGTCATGCTCTTCCTTGACAGCACTGAGCCTGCTTGGGTTTCTCTTAGGATTATCTCACCCCACCCTCTCTGCCCCTTCCCTGCTTGCGTATGTGTTCTCTCTCTCTTCAAAATAAATAAATAAGCATTAAAAAAATGAAAGCACTGTGGCATGCTGTCCAATATACAGAGACAGAACCCAAAGTATTGCCTTCTGTTGTCTCATCTGTCTTTGGTTTACAGTTTAGTCAACTTATGCTTCCTACCCTCTCATTTTCTTATTGTTTCCATTTGAGCAACAAAGATAATTGTACTTGTGGGTAGGAAAAAGGGAAGATATGCCATAAATTTCTTTGAATGGAAATTATTCAAAAAATTCCAGGAGCAATCTAAAATACAATTTATCACACATTTATTAAGGACCTTCTATGCTATAACAATTGTCCTGAGCACCAAAGATACAAAGTCAAGTTTGGCATTACATTGGTGCCCATTATCTGACAGAGGGTAGAAGAGAAAACTGAATTCAAATGTGGTTGAAACACTATCTGGAATCTCATGATAAATGCAAGTGAATTACATTGCAAGGATAGTATGTCTGTTGACAATCTGAAGAAAGACAGTGAATAAAGAATTAGAGGTTCACTATGGTAGATTAGATTATTGTTTGCAGTGCTTTAATCCTTATGTGGAAGACCTAGACATTGATTTTATTTGCCATGTGACTTTGTAGTGCCTCTCATTAAATTTGGCAAAGTTGCACATCCCTGTTCCCTTGGCTGGTTTTAGTGAGGTGATGTACTTTACCCATGGAATAAGGGGAGAAAAGAGATTTTGCTAGTTCTGAGTTGAGCCTTAAAGTGTCATGGGAAATTTCTGCCAGCCTACCTAGATTTCCCACTCTTTGCCAGAAAAGACCATGCCTCAAGTGGTTTTGCTCTTTAGCCATGTTGGAAACAAAGAAACATGTAGCAGATGGAACTCCACCCAAAGCCTGGATTCTTGTCCAGCCAAGCTGACCGCGCTCTAGACCAGCTGAATCTCAGACACACCTTACAAGCACAAAGTAAATGTTAATGTAAGTTTTAGAGATTTAGGGGTCATTTTTTACTTAACAGTCTCACATTTAAACCAAAAAGCTATTTAATAAAACACCTTTTTGTAAGCTCAAATGAAATTATTAACTGAGGAAATGGTCATCAATGAATGATACAACTCTTTGATGGACTGTAGTTGGAGAAATGAGTATTTACATGACTGCAAAGATCTCTTGATGGGAACAAGAGAACAAATATAGATTCGATGGAGAAATGGAGCTTTCATTACATTAACCTGTGTGTTATTCAAACTGTGGGACAACCAGACATGCATGAACCACGCCAGTTAACACATATGCTCCTCTGAATGTTGTCTGAAGTGTTTTTGCCAAAGAAAGTAACTTGAATTTAGTAAACCCCTAAATCCAACTTTCCTTTTGCAGAAAATACACATTATAGAGGGAGAAGTTCAACAGTACCTTGTGTTAACATGAGAAAAATTCAGCACAATTCATTCTGCAGGATAGTGACTGATGTTTTCAACAAGCCAATGTTTCAAGGAGAAGAAATGTGAAGTAGGCAGAAAAAAATATAACAGTTAAATACAGAATGTGGTTCTAGATTGTATCTTGGTTTGAAAGAGTGGGCTATAAAAAACAGCTGGAGACAAGTAAGGAAATTTAAATATTGACAGTATTGACTGGCTATTCGATCTTATTCAGAAATTATTATTAATTTCATTCGTTTTAATAATGGTACTGTAGTTAGGTAGAAAAATGTTTCAACTTTTAAAGATGTGTATTGAACTATTTACAGTTTGTAGCTCATATGTAATTGATTTGAACTTACTTAAAAATAGATGTTATAATTATGGCAAAATGCGAGTGCCTATTAAATTGGGGGAAAATATTTAATATATTTTCATGATAAATAATAAGTTTAATATGATTTTATTCTTTCTAAATTTCTATATGTTTAATTTTTTTAATAAAAAAAGCTCATTGACAATGTGCTTAGGACCTAGCATAAAATCATTTAAGATGTCAGTCTATGGTCCAAGTTTCACACTTGTTTTCACTTAGCCCAAGCAGTCAGCGGATATTTGTGTAAATACATTAGCCGTTCAATTAAAGATGATATAAAGAACCTTTTTTTATTATTGGTTATTACATTAGCAACTGTATATTGCCCTTCTTTGTCCTTATTAGTGGAAGCAGAGTCTGTGTTTATGTGGCTTCTCATCCTAGGAATTAGTCAGTTAAATCGGTTTAAACAGTGCCCCCTTGAACAACAGGTGAGGCCAGGCAATGAGCTGGTTTAAGCCAGTGAGACCTCGGGGAACCACAGCTCTCTGAAATTGCTCTATGTGTCAGATAATACAGAGAGCAAGGGAACATACTGTGTGTTTAAATGCCTAATGGGTCTACACAATTTCTTTTTCTAGGTTCCTATCATGGGAAAAATATGTTTTGCAAGGAGGGCTATGATGTAATCAAGATACAATGTTTCAATAATAATAAGGTGACCATCACATTAATATTGACAGATTTGCTATACCACCTTTTAAAATCCTCTCATCAAGTATCTCATGCTTGTAATTGGCAAGATACTGGCATTGATTGACTAGTGTTGCAAATTCCTCCAACATACATTTTTTAAAAGGGAGTGCATAGTAATTTTAATACAGGGATTAGCCACCCATGTTCAGTCATTAATATGAAGAATACAGATTTCTCTGTTCTTATAGCAACAGAGAGCTCAGAAAAGTGAGGCCTTTTTTAAAAAGATGATACGTGATAGTCATTATCATGTGGATATAATCTCTTTCAAAGTATTAATAATGAAAATGATGATGCAGTCATTCATTTTGAACTGGCCAAGTCTCCAGAAACACACCAGATACCCCAGGTTATATTATTTATAATCATCTCATTAAAACCCTACTAGATCAGTAAACTATTTCTTGTTCCTTTTTTTTTCTACACATAAGAAAACTAAAGTGGAATGGAAAATAAAATCTGAAGGATTATTTATTAATTCAAAGATAAGTGAACACCTGAACTCAGGACTCCTTGAAAATAAATAACACATTCTTTTCACTACTCTTTCTTAAAAAATAGTTAAAAGGCAATGGGATGGAATGCCTGGGTGGCTCAGTGAGTGAAGCATCCTACTCTTGATTTCAGCTCAGGTCATGATCTCATGATCATGGGATTAAGCCCCACATTGTACTGAGCGCTGAGCATGGAGCCTGCTTAAGAGTCTCTCTCCTTCTCCCTCTTACCCTCCACTGCCTGCTGGCATGCTTGCTTGCTCTCTCTCTCTCCCTCTCTCTCTCTCTCTGTCTCCAAAAGAAAAAAAAAAAAGTAATGGGGAGGGGGTAGTTTTATCAAAAGTCTTGCATGTTTACAATATTATTATTTTAAGTAACAATAGTCTTGGTGGGGATTAAAACATGATGAAACAAACAAAATAACAGATGAGTAAATTGGTGCCATGTGGACTAAAGCTTTATATGGAAGACTCCATTTTTTAGTTTTTTTTTGTGGCATTAGGTAAATTTAGCAGAGATAAATATAATCAGTATAAAATAAAGTGGTATATTAAATCCAGTATCCTAAGAATTAAAGTCAAGTATAGCACTCTGCATATGTGAGACAATAGCATAGGGCTGTTTATTTATTTTTTAATTGTCAAGATAAAAGCTACCATTTCTATATTCCTCTTAAAAGAATAGATTCAAGCTTGAGGGCTGAAGGTTAAGCATTATCAGGAATCATTGATACTGATTAGAAAGAAGATGTAGCAAGGAAGCGATGGATCAGCAGATTGGAAACGAAAGGTAATGTGGTAGAATACTGGCAGGGATTTATTCTTTGTCAATAAAATTGGCTCAAAGGTTTAGAGCTTGTAATTAGGAATGAGATAAGAACCTTATAGCAATTGTGAATAGTATGGATTATGATGAATAACCATAAGAAGGATTAGAGAATATACATGTATCCATATATGTAATGAGAGCAAAATTTAAGAAAAATGGAACAGGGGATGCCTGGGTGGCTCAGTTGGCTAAGCATCAGACTCTTGGTTTTGGCTCAGGTCATGACCTTTGGTAGTGAGATTGAGCTCTGTGTCAGGCTCTACTCTGACAGGCTGACAGTGCAGAGCATGAGAGCCTGTTTGGGATTCTCTCCCTCTCTCTCTGGCCCGTCCCCACCCATGCTCACTCTTGTGCATTCTCTCTCAGAATAAATAAATATTTCAAAAGGAAGGAAGTAAATTATTTTGTTGCAGTTTAGAAATAGTTGAAAACATTCACATATAGTTAACAGTAAGCATGGAAATATTTGGCAGAAAGTCAAATGTAGTTTAAACAATCTAAAAACAATGATACAATTTCCAAATAGCCAGGTGATAATTCAAACATCAGAATGTTCTTAACATTTTCCCAAAGATTAAATATTTGAACAATTTTGTTTCATCCATTGAAAATAATTCTGTTTTATCTCTTCTCACTCCAACCCACTTCCCTGAATGAATTGATCTCCCAAAGAATTCTTTTCATCAGGTTACTGCTAAGCTACAAAAAGAAAAAAAAAAGGCAAGTTTCTCTTCAGCACATCAGATCTGTGACTGCACTAGAGGAACATATTCTGACATGCTTGTCAATATAAGATTCCCTTAAATCCCTTGTGAATACATTTTCTTCAGTTCCTACTTGTAGCCTCTCTGCATGGGGCTCAGATGAAAGGATCTGCAAAACAATTTTTGTAAATATTATTTTTATTGCTACATCAGCATCAACACCCCTATCATTATTAGTGCCATCTCCACCCCTCTTGCTACTAATACTATGGCCATAGCTTACTTTTTCTATTTAAAACAACCTTCTCCTATTCTTTTCCACCATAGCCCAAATAGAATCTTTATTTCAAAAAGTCCCTTTTTGAAATAGCCTAGGGCTGTGTATCAACTATTTTTAAAGGTGCTAAAAATCTATTTATGCTCAAATCTCAACTCCTCTAATATCATATTGTATTAAATTTAGTTGCTGATACGCTCATGTTTTCTTATTAGACTAGGAACTTGCAGTGATAGAAATTGTGTGTTAACTTTTCTTCCTCAGTATCCAGCCAATATTTAGGAAAGCATGCTACGTAAGTAAACAAGTAATCAACAACCATTTCTATGAAAAAACTAGAAAATACAAAATAGAAGGTAAACCTCTAACCTCAAAGGTTTTTTAGTATAGTGAAGATAAAGCAACATTTGCACACAGAATATATGAGCTAGACTTCTCTCCTAGATCTATAGGACCACCATCCTCAGGGTGGATATGAAGGGCCCACTTTGCAGGAATTTTTGAGAACTAGCTACAACAAGAAATAAGGAAGAAACTTGAGGCAAAGAAAATAAAGGAACACTGGTGGGCTTGGGTATGTCATTTCCAGGGACTAACAGTGAGTGGATGAGTTTTTCTAAAGAAAAGAGGGAGTTAAGGTGGCCGTTAGGATCATGTTTATAGGCTAATTATTGCCTTATTTGAAATAATCATTTTTCCTATTCAGAACATTAATTTAACTGATTATAATGGGCTGAGATTGTGATGGTTTAATTAAGGTTAAAAAAGGAAATCTAGTATTTAATTAGGGGTGAACAAAACTATTATGGAGTATTCTAAAATCCACCTTTACCCCAAGAATTATCTGGAAATTCTTTTTCTGGTGAACAGAGCAAAAACCATTTGTTCTATCTGGTTTCATGTCTGTGTTTTAAAGAGTGTATTCAGAAAGTTTCAGAGGAAACTGCTAGGTCAATTATTGGGCAGATTGAAAACTTCACATATTGTCTCTGTGTTTCACACCCACCTCAAAAACCTCCTTTATCCATTCTTAAATATTCAGCCCCATTTTGATTTATGTGTGATATTCTCATTTCTCTTTCTATCTGTGAATATCATGGAAACTTTGCTTTTGCCAGTAATTACATGATGTTTCCCAAATCTTGTGGAATTGGTAAAATGAAAATCTACTATTTATACCAAGGAAGTATTAGCAACTTAATTATATATTATTATTATATATTAATATATATAATATATATATTATATATATAAATGACATATATATATTTATATATTAGATATATATAAATGACATATATATATATATACATATAAATGACTATTATTATTAGTCATTATNATGGGCTTCTAAGAGATGTACCTGGTCCAAGCTGTCACCTGATTTTTCTCTCCACCGAGAATGAAAACAATGGAAACAGGATTGAAAACAAAACAAGAACCAGCATTGGATGCACCCAGCTGGACATTAGGCAAATGCTTTCATGTATGCTGTTCACTTTTCCGAAGGCTAAAGGGACAGTTGTAATGCTTAGGTTTTGAGTTTCTCCAAAGCAAACCTTATCCCATTTATGCTTTATACATTCCCAAATAACAATAAATCTGAACTTTGCTAATGTTTATTGCTTTCCTAACTGTGTGGTAAGAATCTCTTGATTTGTACCATCTTATTTAATACCTATGTTCCCATATAGATCCCTCAATACAAATTCTATAAGGCTTATAAAGGTTATGTAGTTTAAGTTCACACAGATTCTAAATAGTGGATATGGGGCTCAAATCTAGGTCTGTCTCCAAATACTAACCTCTTACTGTCTGTTCTATATGTTAATGGATCATGAAGTTTACATATTAAGGTCTATTTTTTTCCCACATGCAGGTAATCGCACTGAATATGATGCAATTCATAGGAATTAGAATGTATCTTCTAAAATCATTCAAACTATCCTTACAATTTCAGCAGGGTGGCACTAACCCTTTTTTTCTGTACTTCCTAAACTTTCTTCCATTCCCTATGTAAATAAATGCACAAAGCCTCTTTCATTTTATAGGTACAGCTTTCCTCAGTTAATTATTTCTATATTTATTATGTCTTCTGCATGTTCATGCTTTTATATGTGTAACCTAGTATTCTGAAAATGTGATTTGATCCCATAGTCCAAAGACAAAAAATGCCTCTATTACTCAGTGCAGAATGAGTGGTTATCCTGGGTTGGGTGCTAGGACTGGGCACAAATAATTGATCTCAGCCTATAAAGAGATTGGAAATGAGTTGATAAGACAAGGCATTTGCACACCAGCATGTGTAGACTGTATTTACTGTGTGCAATTAAGAGCTAAATTGTGTAATGGGCTCCAATACCAGTAGAACTTTAGTAGATACAGATGAAAAGACAGGAACAGTGGAGGATAATTTCCTATGTGAGATGAACTTATGCTTGGTCTTGATGAAAACTAGCCTTTATTGAGTGCCTACTATTTGGCAAGTAACTCGGTACGTGGCAGATATTTGACATATGCTTACTCTTTTGATCTTCGTAAAGGAGGTGTTATTGTCATTTCAAATTTTAAAGAGAAGGAAACTGAGGTTGAAAAGGAATTAACTGGGGCACCCGGATGACTAAATTGGTTGGAAGTCTGACTCTTGATTTTGGCTCAGATCATAATCTCACTGTTTCTAAGATCGAGCCCTGTGTTGGACTCTGCGCTGATAGCAGAGAGCCTGCTTGGGATTCTCTCTCTCCCACTCTCTCTGCCCCTCCCCTGCTCACACAAATGCTTTCTCTCTCTCTCTCTCTCTTTCTCAAATAAACATTAATAAACATAGGCATTAAAATAATACTGTAAGTTTTTGGATGGGACACTGTCCTCATGTAATCAAAATCTATATTTTCTGTTTTGTTTTTTGCATTACTGTACAGTGTCTCAAGGATTGCTCTATCTTACATAGATAATATTTACTATTTCTTACCTAGAACCTGTTCCCCTTTTTGGTGACAGCTCTTCTTCTTTCTTCCTTCTTCCTTCTTCTTTCTTCCTTCTTCTTTCCTCCCTCTCCCTCCCTCCCCCCTCCCTCCTTTGAGATTACCTCACCCCTACGCTCATTGTGTGTCCTTCTGGTATTGCTGACATGTCTCCATCACTTCTAGGGATATATATGTAACATAGGTCTGGACAATCAACAAAATCAGTTTCTCAGATCACAGTAATTAGTTCAGGTGGTATAAATGGTCAGTGTGTTTATTGGGATAGAAATGTCATCTGTTTCTTTCTTTTTTAAATAAATTATTTATTTATTTTGATAGAGAGGGAGAAGGAAAGCAGGGTCATGAGCAGGGGAGGGGCAGAAAGAGTGGGAGGAGAGAATCCCAAGCAGGCTCCACACTGTCCATGCAGAGCCCAATGCAGGGCTGGAACTCACGAACTACAAGAGCAGAAATCAAGAGTCAGATTCTTACCCAACTGAGTCACCCAGATATCCCCAAGGTCATATTTTTCTTAAGGATTTAAGCTCCACAAATAGAAGTTCATGGTTTTCAAATGCCATCTTGCTACCAAAAGTGAGAAGGTATTTGAGAAGGATACCATTAGAAAAGAAATCAAGGGTCAAGTAAAAGAGGACAGAAAGATGTGGGCACCACAGACTGCTTCCTTGAACATATGTGACTTTTAATTTTTGTCTCAACCACTTGGGTCTGAAGTTCTGCTGCATAAAACCAAAAGAACCGAGACATATGCAGAAGGTATTATGAGAATAGTTGACAATTTGGATGTGGCAAGATGAAACAGGGTTATAATGAGGAAAGTGTCATGTTTTAAATAAAAACATTCAGGATGTAAAGTTAAAATGAAGTGGAGATATTGAGTAGGAGACAGGAGGAGTCAAACCCTTTTCATTAGGTTTCACCTCTCACAGAAAAGGAGAATTTGACTGATCTAGGCTGCTGGCATAATGACATTTAAAGCAGCACAGCAAAAATACACTGAATATTAAAATGTACTGTAGAAATAATCTGCATCATATATCTGTGATAAAAAGAAAGACAGATCTAATTGTAGTCACACTATCACAAGTAGGAAATCTCTTGTGAAATGTAGTTAAAGAAACAGCTAATATTTTCTGCATATTAAAACATTCTCTAAAATAATACAGTTGCCAGCAGCACTGTAGTTCATTTTAAAAGACAAATACATTATAAAAATAAAATAGAGGAAATAGAAAGCACAGCATTTGTTCAAACTGTATTCTGAGATCAACCGAGATACACTGCTAGTTTCTTGGAATTTAAGGTAGTTTTATAAAACTGATTTTCAGTTGAGATTTTGAGAAACAGGCTGGTCAAAATCTTGCCTGACCTTATTCAACCAAAAAAAAAAAAAAGGGGGGGCATCATTAAAAAAAAATCTTTTGTAAACAGCTTTACAGCCACGAAAATAACCAAGCAAATAGTTCAAATAAAGAGCTTCATAGCACAAATAATTACTTTTGTTTCCTTCTGAGACAAGTGGAAGTATCAATGTATTCCTGTAGATCTACATCACAGGAGTTAATTGATTCTAAACTTTTTTTTGTTATATTATGTAAAAACTGCTGTTGATAAATAGCTTTTCTTTAAATAAATTACTTAAATTAGTAATTAAAATATCCAAACAGTACATCAGTTACTAAGGTGTTCCTAGGTGCCTTGCACATATAGATATATATATATATAAATTTTTTTTAATATAAAAGCAAATTGATTCAATCCATTAAGAAAGAGCTTCAGTTTCCTTACTTGTCAAACTTTGATGGTAGTAATACTTCAGATTGTTGGGTGAATCAATTAGTTTAATGTGGATGAAGCACTTGAAGCACTGACTGGTGCCTGATAAATATTCCATAAATGGTAGTTATTGTTACACTGTGAATAGATATATCCTGTGAATATATCCATTCACAGAACTATGAAAGCATTGAAAATGGAATGACTAGTTCTATTTTGAGATCAGAGAAGTCTTTGAAGAAGGGATAATTTTAGAAGATCATTAAGGATGAGTAGAAGCTTATTAAATGGAGAAATTGGCTCTCCAGGAAAAGACTGATGGGTTAAAATTCTGGAGCCATAGAAAGGCTTGATAAGTTTAGGGAATGATGAACCGACAATTGGGTATGAAGGGAAGCTTAAATTTCATCCCCTGGGGGCATAGGAGATAACTGATTTATTTCATTTTATTTTAATTTTTTTGCAGACTAGTGGTATAATATGGTTTCATTTCCAAAATACCCCTGATTGTCATTTGAATGTTAAACTATTGAAATAGCATGGTATGAAGTCAGAATTGTCTGGTTCCAAAGCCATTTGCTGCTTAGTGATTTCCTAGTTTGAAAATGTGAATAATAGTTCTTATCACAGAGATTTTAGCTTAAAATGAGACTTTTAGACACTCCTATATATTACATACCATGTGGTGTTTTCCTATACATATGGTGATGAGTAATTAAGACATATGCATTATAAAAGTGTTATGTACAGTATGATTACTAATCTGTTGATGTCCATTTTAAAAGTTGTTGGCTTAATTAATAAATATGAGACTTTGTTAAACTTTTTAAAGAACAAAAATTTCAAGCATAACAAAAACAGAATAGCATAACAAATTATAATGAACCACATCACCCGCCTTGCCCATCTGGTCTCCTCCATACTTCGATTTATTTCCCCTAACTTCCTTGATTTGAAGCACATGTAGAGAAATGTAATTTCATTTGTAAATAACATGTATCTCCAAGAGTTAAGGATGTGTATGTATGTGTGTGTGTGTGTGTATATATTTGAGAAATCTATATTTACATATGTAACTTATGTATAAGAGCCCATATATACATATGTATGTATATATATGCATATATCCCAATACCTTTATCACACATAAAAGATTAAAAAAATTCTTAAATATTTCCAAATACCCAAGTTGTGCTCCCAATTATATTCAGTTTGTTTGAATCATGGTTAAAATAAGGCTTATATTCTTTCCTTAATTTATCTCTAATGTCTTTATCTACTGATCTTCTTTTGCAACTGACTTTGTAATCATTATCTTATTGTTGAAGATACCAGGTTGTGGGTCCTATACTTTTCCACCTTCTAGATTGTGCTTACTGCATCTTCGAGGTAGTCTTAGCAAGATCTTCAGGCTGCAGTATTTTCTTTTTTCTTTTTTTTATTTAAAAGGTTTATTTATTTTTTTTTTGGTATTTCTTTTTTTTATTTTTTTATTTTTATTTTTACAAATAGTTTATTGTCAAATTAGTTTCCACATAACAGTATTTTCAATCAATTGTTCAATCAAGAGGCTGGATCAAATTTACATATGCTGTTTTTGGCAAGATTGTTGTATAGACAGTGTTGTGTATGCTTACCAGGTGTTATATTTGGTTTCATCTTTCATTTTGTGATATCAATCATCAGTAACCATTATTTATGGCTTGAAAAAGGGCAGTTATATAATCCTCTAATTCCCTCTTCATTTAAGTGGAGATATTTCTATAAAAAGAAACTTCTCTTTGTCAACTATTTGGTTGCAGAAAATTCTGTTTTTCTCCAGAATGTAATATCTAGGAGTTAAGAATAGTCATTGTTTTTTTTTTAATTTTTAATGTTTTTTATTTATTTCTGAGAGAGAGAGAGACAGTGTGAGCAGGGGAGGGTCAGAGAGAGAGGGAGACACAGAATCCGAAACAGGCTCCAGGCTCTGAGCTGTCCGCAAAGAGCCCGACGTGAGACTCGAACCCACAAACTGTGAGATCATGACCTGAGCTGAAGTTGGACACTTAACCGACTGAGCCACCCAGGCATCCCAAAAATAGTCATTGTTATTGAGTTAGTCATTATTTGTATGTCTTTTCACTGAAAATTTCACTGAATTTATATTGATGACCAGTTCAAATTTAGGGCTATAGGATTTTAATTTATTCTCACTAACCCTTTTTTTCCTTATTTCCATGTCAAAAATACTGGTTTTCATCAAATATAATTACTCATTTGCTTTAACCCACATTACATTAAAAAAATACACACTAGGAAACTACCCCCAGCGATATGATTACCCGAAAACAGTTTATAATATTATTTGCAAAATAACTATTATTTGCAAATATCACTTACCCTTAGGGTATATACCATTATGGATGTACAGCAAAAACACACTATGTTTTATGATTATTTGGAGTAGTTCCCTCTCTAGAACAGTGCTGCAAATTAGTTAAGGCAATAGGTTTTCCTCTTAGTTTTAAAATTTATGGATTTCTTTTTAAATCTAAATTATACTTTATAATTATGTAAAATGTGTACAGGGCTTCAATGTCAAATTTCCAAACAAAGTATATTCAAAGCCACAGGCTATTTAGACATGAAAAGTGTATTTTGAGCTGCCCCATTTCACCAGGAGAATTTTGAGGGCTGTTCCTGGATCCAAAATTCTTTGAAATATTTAGTTTCAGAAGAGGCTTAGAGGTCACCCATCTTGATCAAGGTCTCATATAGAAATGAAGACCTGGCTGATACTGAGGTCCAAGGGACAGTAGTGATGTGAAGACACTTCTGAAATTGCTTAGATCTTTGTAGCTTATAGGAAGAGTAAGCCAAGTGTCAAGTAATAATATGAAAAATTAGGAAATTAAATAAAAATATCAGTCACAGTCTTCTACTGTACCTATTTTAGAGTTAACACTAAGAGATTGCTTATAACTTGGGATACTGCACTTTTTTAGTATTCTTTCATAAATATTTTCCATGTTGCAGTATATTCTTCCTATTATTATTTTAATGGCTACCCACTATTCCATCTAGTGGATGGGCCTTAATTTAATTTGCTGCTGTATTGTTGTAGAGCATTTAGCCAGGTTCCAATTGTTTTACTGTTAAAATAATCTTGCAGTGAATATGTGACCATTTTTTAAAATAATTTCAGCATTGTCTTCAGCTAAGACAGCAGTAGCAAGTAGCATTTTTGATCATCTGGGTGCATAACACTTTAGCAGGTCTTGTTCACCAATTAGATGAAATGTTTGCCAATTAGAATGCAAGGTAGAGTAAAAACATTATTACTTTGTATTATAAGCTGCTAAGAGAGCAGATGGAATCCGATAGTACCTAAAACATTTGACCTGAAGTTGCCCTCTGTGACCAAACCAGACTCTTCTCAAGATTTCTATGTATTTCTGTGCTCCCTAGAAAATGGACTTTCATCATTCTCTCCTCTTACAGATTATGCTGTATGCTACGTCACTAAAGCACACATGCCAGAAAAGTATGACTGATTGCAACTGATCCTGTTGCAGACCTAGGTTTCTCTTAGAGTGAACCAAACCTGGCAAATATACTCTTAAATCACCAGCCCCAGTACTGAATCCCAAGAGAGCTCTGTGGTCTTATGTAACAATTGTAAGCAGTCAAGAAGGCAAATAGATGGAATAAGCTGGGGATGTTCTGAAGTTGTAACTAAGAGTACAGGAAGAGGAAAATATGGAGTCATGGGGCTAAGTGGGTAGAAGGTAGGAGACCCCA
Source organism: Crocuta crocuta (assembly GCF_008692635.1). Taxonomy (NCBI): domain Eukaryota; kingdom Metazoa; phylum Chordata; class Mammalia; order Carnivora; family Hyaenidae; genus Crocuta; species Crocuta crocuta. Next base: position 900,471 of record NW_027532589.1, read on the forward strand.
AGGCCCCTAGCTATGAGAGATGTAGTGTTGCAGGATGTTGGAAAGATCAGACATTGCAGTCTTCCTGGGTACCATTCTTAATTTGATTGAAGTCAGAGTTCAGAATTTGTGCAAATTTATTGCTGTTAGGGTATAAGACTATGAATATCTTGGGAATGGGGTTAATGAACCCATATCCAGAGCTGTGATGGAGAATGCCTCTCAGAAGATGAACCATGATGGCTTCAGAGAGTTAATTTCTGGATGGTCTCAGGATCATATGGAACACCCCTAGAGATGTTGCCATAATTGGTTGGGGCTTAGATTTTACAGACCACTAGTGAAGAGACTTTTTGAAGACATAAGTGAGTATAGGCAGAATGATAAAACTTGCTCACTTAAACTTGTTAGCCATGTTTGTCATTTAAACTCAGAACGGCATTATTGGAGTTCTAGAGAGTTATAAAGCAAGTCTCTGACAGGTGACATGATTTTTGTTTTTACATTAGACCTTGACTTAGATTAAAGAAATATGATTTGAGATACGGTGAGGCTGATTTTTTCTAAATAGCATAATTGTGGGCTTTGAATATTTTGTGCTTCATTCCTCCAAGATCAATTTTATTTCTAAACCAGAAAAGGTGCCTGTATTTTTGAACTAGACATTAATATTACACAGGAGGCAATTTTTCAACAAAGATAATTCCTGCTGAGATTTAAATAGGTGGGACCCTAGTCATATGAGTCATGAAATATGTCTAATTGTCTCATCATTTTATTGGAATATTATTTTGTTTGAAATTTTACCAACTTCATTAAGAAATGAAAACCAAGAGAGAAACAGCAATTCAGCTAAAATAATTAGCTAGAGTTTTTCATTTGCGAGGTCTTTTGCCAACCTTAATCATTAACCTGGCCTTTAACAACTTGTACATTTTTAATAACAGCCTCTTATCCTGAATTCTTCAATCTATGTGAAATTCTCCTTCCTTGAGATAACCATCTTCCTGTGTCATCATCTGAGCCGCTGAGGAAATCTTAGTCTAAGAGGGTAGTTGTGACATTGAAATGTTTTGAAAGTGCAGGAAGGGCTTTCTTTGACTAATTGTCTTCACAATGCTCAGGAAGCCATTTTATCCTTCTGTGGAAACATCTTTTAACATCACATTTTTAAATTTAAATACACTTAAATACATGGAAAAATTGGAAAGACAAAGGGTGGAGATTGGGCATCTTCTAATTCTTTTCTTGCCTTTGTGTCAAATATAAAATTTTCCTTTTTTCAAGACCCCTAAGAAGGATAGCTAAGAGGAAACCTAAGGGTTTATTCAGGATAATGGCTTATAATTCTTTTATCACAACACACAAGACAGATGGTAGCTCAAGTGCTACCTCCTCCCAGGGGTCAGTTTAAATAGCTCCTCAGGTGTTTTGAATGTGCAGCCAAATTTGAGAACAACTGGCTGGTGGAGAGAAGATGACACAGGGGTCATGAGTCCTGGCTCTGGCAACAACAGACTATATAAACTGAGACCTGAGTCGTAAACTTTAACAAACCTGAATAAATATATCCTCATTTATAAAATAAAAGCTTTAGAGTAAAATATTCATAATGTTTCTTCTTTTTTTAATGAAAATTCCTCTCTTTGCTGTTAAAATCAACCATCAGTCTGCCTCTCTGCCCTTGCTGAATTTATGTAACACTCTGTGAATGGCTCACTGGGGCAGACTGCTTACATGAAAACTCTTAGATCATACAAAATCCAAGTGATAACATAATTGAAAGAAATGCTTTTTTATATTTTTAATAATGGCTCTTAACAAAAGGTTAATTAAGTTTTTTCAGATACAAAGGACTCTTATTAACCAATATGAAGATGGGCTTGAGTCATGAATAAACATTTTACAAAGAAATAACAGTGGGTGATAACATTTGAAAAGAAGTATAGCCCAGCTAATAGTAAAATAAATAGAATGGAAATAGTAACAGTTGAGCTTTGGGTGTTGGATCTCATTAGATTGACCAAAGTAAAAGAATGAAGATGCCCGGTGGTAGTGAGATGGTGAAGATGTTGTATTGCAGCGGTGGTATCAACATGCTGAAGCAAGTTTGGGTGACATGAAAGGAAATCCTTAAAAAGGAACATACCATTTGAACCAACATGTCTCAGAATTAGAGTCAGAAAATCAATAGTCAAGTAATCAAAGATGCTTATACAAGGGTGTTTACAGTGATATTAAAAATCTAAAAACAACCTCAGTGGCTACCAATTAATAAATTTTTGAATATCCTTTCAAAAGACTATAAGATAGCCATAAAAATAATAATGTAGATATATGCTTACCTATATAAATAGATGTTTTATATAGGATTAAGTAAAAAAAAGTGCTGTAAAACATGTATGTGTATATGTACATACACATCTAAACACAAATAGTAAAATTTAGAAGATTATAAATGAACATTTTAGTAATGCCCTCAGAGATGATGCTACTTTCCCTCTATAATTTGTAATAGGGTTCTAAAATTTTAAAGCACATTAGTAATTAAATTTTTAATAATTTAAAATTGCTCTAATTTAGACAAACCTAATAGGAAAGTATACTATGTCACCATGTGCTGGTGACCTCTTAAAGTCTCAAGCTCTTTGAAACCCTCAGAAGGACAACTGGAAATACTAACGAAGGCAGCATTTTGTAGGCTGTTTAGTTCAGGCCAATACTAACAAACCTAAAAGAATTTCAAAGTTACAGGGCAAGCAGAGTCTGACTTGCAAAGGTCAGTTTATTAAGTTAACGTATCCATTCTCTTTCCTCTTCATCCCATTCCATTTTAATTTTGTCATTAAAAGTTAAATGAGAGGACAAACACATATTATCATGAAAAAGACATTATTTGAAATGTTCCAATCTAGGGAATAGTTCAAATCCCAAGAGAATAATTGTCAAACATATACACATGCCAAAGAGGCACATGGTGGCAGGTCAACTAAGCAGGATTTTTCAGTGAGGTGGCCAACAACCAATAACTCTTAGCTGCCCAACTATTTCTAGTCTATTAAAGAGTCTGGAGAGCCTGAGGAAATTTGCTGTAGGTTAGAAGAAGATTTGGGAAATGATTCAACAGACTACTCTGTGCTTCCCTTACCATGTGCCTACCCCTTTCCATCATGGAGGAGGGATGGAGAAGCTTTCCCCTAAATTCACTTCTATTTTTTTTTAATTTTTTAGTTCATTTTTGAGACAGAGACAGAGCATGAGTGGGAATGGGGCAGAGAGAGAGGGAGACACAGAATCTGAAACAGGCTCCGAGCTCTGAGCTGTCAGCACAGAGCCTGATGCGGAACTCGAACCCATGAACTGTGAGATCTGACCTAAACCAAAGTCGGACCCTTAACGGACTGAGCCACCCGGGCGCCCCTAATTTCACTTCTAAAGCAAGAGGATGCACAGGGACTATCTTAAATGCTTCTCTAGAGCTGGGACACTGGGGCGTTCATGCCCAGTTGATCCCTGAGAGAGAAAAGCTAGGATTGTGGCTGGCTAGTTGCTCCCATGCAGAACAAAGATTTGCCACAGTGAAAACAAACTGCTGAAATGTCCCAAGTCTGTCAGGACATGCCTTTATGTTCTCCAGCGACCAATGTGAGCAAGCTATAAGGAAGAGGGAGAGAGAGAGAGAAGTACAGGGAAGAGCGAGGAAGGGAGATGAGGGAGGGGTGGAGGGAGAGGTTGATTCTGGAATTATTTGAGTGGGGGTGAAAAATCTCGTAGAAAGGACCGAGGGAGGAGTAAAGAGCCAGAAGAGATGTGCTTACCAGCAAGGAGAGGATTATAACTAAGACATTTGGGTTTCTGACAGACCCACACATGTGCCCTATTAATAGCTAACTTTAAAGACTTGTCATGCTCAAAGATAACACCACGCATTGAAAGGGCATCTGTCCTCCACTGCTTCATCGTAATCCCTGCCCTGCCCCCACCTCCATCCTCGATATGTCAGTGAATGAGGTGGGGGTCGACCTGTGGAAGTGAGCACTAAGTTTCTCTTCAGAATCTCCTTTTCCATGCCTGAGGCTGGTCTGAGCTGGGGGAGAGGTGAGGGTCTCACGTTAAAATATGTTTGAAGTTTTGATTACCTCCAAATGTTCCTGAACTGAGAGAACTCTTCAGAACTAAAGTCACTGGAGGGTTTCTCTTATCTGACAATGACCAGAAAACTCCCGGGGACTCTTTGGGTTTCCATACAGTGTCAGGAAAAAGACTGACAATTTTTGCCATAATTTTTTTCCCTCTCTGTGTCTCTTATTTTTCTTTTTAATTTAAAACAAATCGTAGTCATCAAAGCACTTCACCTCTAAATACTTAACATGTATTTCCTAAGAATAAGGATGATTGCTTCTAGGACCACATGACCATTATTAGGACAGAGAAAATTAACTATCAGTAATTTCATAGCTAATATCCAGTTCACATGAACAGTTTCCCAGATGTTCCACTAATGTCTGTAAATTATTTAACCAGTATCCAGTCTGGCATCACACCTTTCTGGATATACATCTTTAGTGTCTTTTAGTGTAGAATATTCTTTCCATTACTTGTATGATGCTGAGTTTTGGGGAATCTAGAATATTCTCATAGAATGCCTTACAGTGTGGATTTGGTTGGTTGTTTCATCTTGCTTCATTTCAACATTTTCCTCTATTCCCTATAGTTCCTATAAGCTTAACTAAATTCCTTCAGGTTAAATGTTTCTACTCTCCTCTACTTTCCCCTCTGCTTGCCTCCCCTCCCCTCCCCTCCCCTTCGCTCCCCTCCCCTTTTCTCTCTCAGGGATAGTTTATAGATTACTCTGTGTATTCATTATATCATATAAGATTGTCCCATTAGAGATGCTGAATTTAATCACTTGGCTAATATTGTGACTGCTCCATTGTGATGTTCTAGTTTTATATTAGTAATTAGTAAGAAATCTGTGAATCCTGTTTCCCAACCAGTTCTCAACTCAGGGTGATACATTTTTAAACCAATTATAACATTATGGGTTTACAAAATTGTAAATATATTTTTCCTTCTACATTTATTAGCTTTTATTTCCTGTTTTAAAAAAAGCTTCCTTTTTATTCTTCTTCTGTTTGAACATTACAATGGCCTTAGGGATTTTAATTTAAATTAATGGATAACAATTAAATGCTGTCAGGATTATTTTTGCACTTACATTTATTGCAAATATGACAGAGGGCACTCCTTCAAGCTGGCTCCTTTATCTATTTGTGACATGACTCCGATAGCTATTTGATGACTTCCTGTGCCAGAATCCCCTCATACTTTTGAAACCATTGGAATTGGCCATTTCTCTAAAGAGCTCTGCTTCTTTTCCATGGGCAATGATCATTAGCAGAATCTAGGTACCAGGTGTGGTTGTTGCTACTCAGATGGTGCAGGGCTACCATTGCAGATGGGTCTTTTGAGTGGACAGAGGCAAGTGATATTTTGAAAAGTCAATTAAATACTTTGCATTGATAATTCCATTACAAATTTAACATTATAGATTTATATTTACTTTAGTTATTTTTTATTACACTAAAGATTTTGGCTCTTAACATTTTCATGGATTTCAATTTATATAAATGGGTTATAATTTAGTTCATCCTAATTGTGTGTGTGTGCTTATGTATGTATTATTATTAAATTTACTGATTGAAATTTGGCTACAACTTGTGGCAGGTACATTTAACAGATATACAGTACCTTAAAGATACTCCACCAAGAAAATGCAGTAGTAATACTGTGTTCAAGAGTTATTTTGAAGAAAGTCTTTAATCTTTATGACTTTGTCAGCAATAAAATTCACTTGTTTCTGTGTTAAATTTTAGCATCTGTGATTTTTTACTTTTGATATTGTAATTTTTAAATATGCAAATCCTTTATATAGTTCAAAAGCTAAAACATTATAAAATGTGCATTCAGAAAAAGCTTACCCACATCTCTGTCTCTCTCACCTCATTGTCCATAGAGAGCCATTTCTTTTAGTTTCTTATTTACCCATCTTTATTCCCATCATGAATTGGTCACAATGGCAGAGGATTTATTTGCACAAATACATTAGCCACAGAGTGACAGAGCCATGAATCAAACCAGGGCAATCTTTCTGCAGAGGTAGAGCACTCCACTCCTTTGCAAAGGCCATGGTGAAGTAACACTGTGGAAAAAAACAGGCTTTAAAATCAATAGGTTCTGTGATTTACTGTCTGTGTGACTTTGGGAAAGTTCCTTAACTTCTCTGAGCTTCATCCTTCCCAGTTATGAAATAGGGATAATAAAACCAACCGTGTAGAAATGAAACACAGTTTAGAACTAATTTACACAAAATTATCATCAGATTTCTGGACACAGAAAAATTATTCAGTGTATGTTCTCCATTATTATAACTAGAAAAATCAAATTAATGCCAGTCATACAGAAGACGAATAGAAAATTTTACTATTGAATTGTCGATGAAGTATTTTGTGATCTGATTGCATGATTCTATTTAATAAAATGAAAATGTCCTAAGAATCGGTGAATTTGGGGATTATTGGGCCAAAAACAAACAGAACAAATGGGAAACAAGTCTGGATTTAGTAACTGATGATTTCAAAAAGGTAACACAGGGGCGCCTGGGTGGCTCAGTCGGTTAAGCCTCCAACTTCGGCTTTGGTCATGATCTCACAGTCTGTGGGTTCAAGCCCTGCATCTGGCTCTGTGCTGACAGCTTGTTCAGAGCCTGGAGCCTGCCTCAGGATTCTGTGTCTCCCTCTCTCTGACCCTCCCCTACTCACTCTGCCCCTCTCTCTCTCTCTCTCAAATAAATAAAACAGTAAAAAAATTTTAAAAAAAGAAAAGGTTACACAAATTTTAGACAAGTGGGCTGATACGGCTTTATTTTCAAAATAGAGATTTTAATATGTTAGTGGAAAAGAAAGTTCACTACTACTAGAAGGACTATGAAAAAGAAAGTAATTTCTTGATGAAATAAGTCTTAAGTTTTGTATTAATTTTTTCATTGCTTTCCCTCTCTGTAATAGAAGATATTTTTATGCTTCTTATGTTTTAAAGAATTTGCATCCTGTGTTTAACACAAAAAAGGTTGAACCATGCAGAGGTGGAATTTAATTTGTATAAAATCCTCTTAATAGCATGGTCTAATTAAGATACCCATTAAATTCATGTAATGCTAATTTAATTTGAAGGCAAATGTAATTGAGCACTATTGGATTTCTTTTAACATGAAATTAACAAAGTGGACATAAAATGGATGTGCTAATTGGATATTGTTATCAGAAATATTACATGAATGAAAATTATGAGTGCTATCTTGATGGTAGTCATTGATTTACAGAATGAAACATACTGAGCTTACTAGGTTTACTAGCATAATTTATATAAAGCTATAGGAAGAAAACTGTTAGTGACTGTTTCTGAAGACAAAGGTCACCCAACAACTTTTTTCTGACATTAGTGAATATCTCAGTCCGTGCCTTAGAGAATTTGTTATATTGTTGAACTTTATAATAGTAGATTGAGCATATTGACTGGCAGTAAGGGAGCAAATTTCAAATTATTTTATCTCAAGACACTTAGACATTCTTAAAACTTATCCAAGACTTCAAAGAGCTCTCGTTGATGTAGGTTTATATCAATGATACGTACCATATGAGGAATCAAAATCAAAAAAATGTTAAAATATTCATTTAACTTATTTAAAACAGTAAAACCATTATATATTTATGTAAATAGCATATTTTAGCAAAACGTGACTATATTTCTCAAAAAATACCAGAAAAAAGTGACATTAGCTTACAATTTGGTAAACTTGGTTGAAGTCTAACTTCATAGAGAACATCCAGTTCCTACTAATTTTTTCTGCGTTAAGTGTGTTGTGAAATGTTGCTTGGTTGATGTGTATATACAAAGAAAATACAGTCTCACGTAGATACTTAGTTGGGAAAGTGAGGAGTATGTTAGCCTTTTCAGATAATTTGTTGGTATTCTTCTTGAATGTGACACCCAAACTGTACAAGTGGCGATTTCCTTCCGGATCAGACCAGATCAGGTGTGTTCAGGATGGTATGGCCGTAGAAGACAAGTGGCAGTTTCCTGCAGAGCAGCTGCAGTGTAGTATCTGAAACCCTGTCAGGGAACTTGTCACACTTCGAACGGGGTCCTTATTCATGCGTGATTGTGTAACATCATGCATTGCTCATGAAAAATATGTGTTCACTGACTTATGTGGATCTTCCAAATGTCGACATATTTCAGTATAAGATGCAAGAAAATTACACTTGCTTATATCACAGTGTTCTCATCAGAAAAATCTGTAAGTACTTAGGAAACTGTCAGTGTCTGGGTGGCAGGTGCACATTTCCAGAATTTGATTTTTTTTAACCTAAAAACTGTCTGCTGTTTCCTTGAAGTGACAGATTCACTAGTTTAGTTTTGAGAAAGTGTCTGCTAAATACCCAAATCTGAATAACAGTGGTTTTTGATAAATTTTTCAAGTCAGAATCATGATAAATAATTTAAAAAAAGGAACCAGCTATTCTCACAGCTCAAGCAACTGCACATGTGCTTTTCCTTGAAATAATCACCATGCTTCATTATGCAGAATTGTTGATACAAACTCCCCACTTCGCTGAAGGTGTTAAAAATTATGTAATCTGAGGTTGTAAATAAATTTTAATAATTTTTAGTTTCACAAACGTATTTTAAAATGAAATTTAGCACTTTTTTTTTAAAATCCCCTGCAAGTAAGTAGCATTGAAAATACAATGACTACTCATCCAGCTTGGTGCCGGTGCTTTGAATCATGCTAAGGCACTGGCAGTTTTACTCATGACTGCTTTTGCATCATCAGTACAAATGTCAATGCGATGAAAAGGCTAAATGATGTCTTAGAATTATTATGGAAACACTTTTGACTCAAAGGATTACTGACAGATGTCTACGGTCTCCCCAGGAGTCTGTGAATCAGACTTTAAGAGCACTGTGGTTAGGTCCATGTCTCCCTGGAATCAGAGCAGAGATGACGTTTACAAAGAAAAGAAAAGCTGGGCATCTTTCTCTGATGCCATCTGCACGGTGAGGCTGTGGGTAGTCCAGGAATGTCTGACCTGGCCCAGCCCATGTCCTTTTCCTTCTCCTCTCTCTAGCCACCCATCAACCAACAGATGCACAAATACAACAGAGAGAATATCTCAATGAAATGTTCCTGCCATATCCTTTGGGGGAGGAGAGTGGACACACTGTAATCGATTGCAATTGTTTTTTAATCTAGAACGAGTGAATGAATAAATGTAGAGACCAGTGAACTTTGTTTTGAAGAACAAAGAACATTTTGAGAAAAGGATGTTGCTGTTGGTAGTTACTTACAGTTCCAGGATTCCAGGTGTCCAGGCCAGAACAGTGCAATTGGGGGTTGGTGTGAGGAGGGATTGCATGGTCCAGGTGCCTTCCTAAAGATTGATTCTTCCATTCAAAGCAGAAACTAAGTATCCTGGAGACACTAAAACATGTACCTTATTCAGTCTTTTCAAAATGCTATTTAAACTACATATTACCTAGAAAGAAATAAAAAATAAGGTTACCCTCCTTTTTTTGAAAATTTGGAAATTAATATGAATTTTAGTAGGAAGAAAATAACTTTCCTTGCCCCAAATATATAAAATGTATCTATTTTGATATAAGATTTGGGTTAGAAAGAGTACAGAAAGAGGACTTCACTTCAGCTCTTTGGAGAATGAGAAAAATGAGAGTGAATAGAATAATTTGGGAGTTTCAAATCATGCAGTGGTGGAACTTTGCTACTGCTTATATTTGGAAAGAAAACTAGAGATAAATATCTCAGAAGAGACATTAGTGAATTAATGTACATTGTACTTTGCTTAAGTTCTTATTTCTTTTTTAAAAAATTTTTATGTCTTTATTTTTTAGTTTGAGAGACAGAGACAGAGAACGAGAAGGAGAGTGGGAAGAGAGAGAGGGAGACACAGAATCCGAAGCAGGCTCCAGGCTCTGAGCTGTCAGCACAGAGCCTGATGCGGGGCTCAAACCCACAGACTGTGAGATCTTGGCCTGAGCCGAAGTCGGACACCCAACTGACTGAGCCACCCAGGCGCCCCTTAAGTTCTTATTTCTTATTAATTGTTTAAAGAATATTGTTTTCCTTTGACTAGTTTGAAAAGGATGTTTGCTAAGGCTGGGGTGAGATTTTGATTTCTCATATTTAAAGATCCTTTGGCAAACGAGCAGGTTTTATTTATAATATTTAACCTTGGGACACTTGGGTGGTTCAGTCACCTAAGTGTCTGACTATTGGTTTTGGCTCAGGTCATTATCTCATAGTTTGTGTGTTTGAACCCTGCATTGGTGCTCTGTCAGGACAGAGCCTGCTTCCGATCCTCTGTCTCCCTCTGTCTCTGCCCCTCCCCATCTCATGGTCTCTCTCTCAAAAATAAACATTTTTTTTTTAAATTAGCCTTGAGATGAAGGGCTAAACAAATTCATAACATTGATAATGATGTTTTTAAAATGCTTTGTATCACATAGGTGACAATTACATGGTGAAAGGGAATTTTTATTTAAGGCAAGATTCTTACAAAATCGCAGACATTGAGAAGATCACCTGGTCTGTTACTTTTACAATACTTCTTTTAGTTCATACAGGAGTTAGTTTAGCATAATGTAGAACAAGGCTGCCCAGGGAAAGATCAGTGACAAACAGCGCGTAGAAACCACATTGCAGTAATTGGTTAATTTGCAAAGAACATTTCAGGTTCAAGGCCTTTATTCTATCTTGGGTTCTTCTAAAGATAATGGGCAATGGTTTTTGGTTTTGGTTTTGTTTTTTGTTTTTGTTTTTTTTTTACTTTTTCTGTTTTCTAATTATTACCCAACCACTGATTGTTCTCTTACTTGCAAAATGATTGTTAATGCAAATAGTTCTCGTTGGAGACAAAATGAGATTTCAAACGGATTTCTACTGAAATCAATTAATGTCTGGAATAAAAACGTGCTGAAGGTACTGAGATTCAGTCTTCCTAAGATTCGAAAATATTTTGGACAATCCTATCTTTGTTTCTAAAGGAATTATGGAAAGGATGAGAATAAATGACAGAGAAAAAAAGTGGGAGAGGTATACTACACTGTAATCATCAGAACATTGGTTTGTATAGAATGGGACTTAGATTCTACTGAGTTCTCTGCCATTAGCAGACTGTGATCTCAAGTGGATTTTGAAAAAGTAATTGGCACATGATTCCCTAATTCAAGATTCTCTGAGAACAGGTGGAGGACTGGAAACAATGTCTGACAGTGGTTCTGGTGGATGGTGGGCTTACTCACTGAAGCGTGCTTGGGTGAGCTTTGCGAAGCTGGGAAGAGTCTAAAACCCCACAGAACATTACACCCTATTTGACATTCTCTCTGACCTCAGATTGCCTTCTTTTATTCTAACATCTTGTCTTCCTTGCCCATTTTATTAGATGACAAGCTGATATTATTTTTTGACTTCTAATGACTTCCTATGACTCAGAAATAACTTATATTAACCCTAGAATCTCTGAATCTTTTGTAGTATAAATAAAGCATTTCTATCAATCAGCCATACAGAGAATAAGGAAAATAATTATCCTTGGGAATCTCTTGGCTCTATGGGTCAGGTATCTCTTTTCTTCTTCTTGATCCTCCTTCTTGGTGTGCCCTAGGGAAGGAGGAGAAGAAGATAAAGTATCAAGTCAGCTTGGTTTGGGAATGAAGAGGAAGGAGGTGCCCCTCTGTCCTAATAATACTCCAGAAGAGCCAAGCATTCTAGGAGCCTCAAGTTGTTTAGCACATTCCATACCTCTGTCAGGGTTTCTTTCATTCTGTGACTTTAATTTTCTGTCTGTCTTGAAGAGAAGAATGCCAGAAGGGATTAAATTGTATCATAAGTATCCAGTGCATTTTACATAAATCAGCTCGTTCAACTCTCTCAACAATCTTAGGTGACTGTTGCTATTATCCCTATTTAACAATAACAAAATGGTGGCTTAGGAACATAAATTGTTTTCCCAAGACCTCATTCCTAGTAAGTCTGTGTAAGTTCAAATTTGGTTTTCACTCTTCTGTCCATATTGTTACCTGGTTATTATATTCTTTTCATTTCTCATTCTCTTCTCAAGACAAACCATTCTTTTTTTCTTCTCCTGATAGGTCACTTTGTTCTTGTCACTGCTTTCAATATTCATGACCAGCAGTGTCCTTCCCAGCTGTGTAAGGCAATGAAGAACTTTTTCTTAGGGATTTCTCAGTAGAGAAGTCATGAATGGCATTGTTCACAGAGGCCACCTCCAAAGGATCCACACTGATGCTAATAACAGATGAAATGACCTGGTGGATGTTGCCAAAGTGGGCGCTACTTAAAAGTGTTCTTAAAAATATTATTATAAATTTTAAAATGAAATCAAGGTCTTGCTTTTTAACTTGAAGTCAATGCCGTTTAGCTATTTTATAAAGATTCCTGGCTCCAACTAAAACCTATTTTAAACTGTTAGTGTTCTCTAATGAGGAACTTTATAAAGTCCCAGTAAAAGCCCACAATTCAGGAGTTAGAATAACTCAGTGAAATTAACCATGTAAATGCTCAATGAAGCAAATGATTAAAAAAATAATGGATACAAAAATAAAGATTAAAATGGATAAAATTACATTTTGTCTTTTGGTGCTGCTTATAGGTCATAATTAAATCACGGTGGCTCAAAAGCACAAAACCGGCTTCGTCACTCAGTAGGTGTGGAAAATAATGAGGGAGTTTTCTAGCTTTAAAGTGATGAAACAGATCATATTTTTTCTCACTTAAATTCCTCCATGCAGTATTCATTAGTATGTAGTTTTCCTAATGGTCGTAAAATTTAGCTATTCTTTTGGGGTAGTTTTTAGCTGCCGCCACAGACATAAGGCTGTAGTCAGAACTGAAATGCACTTGTACTTGAGAGTTCTGCTATATTTTCCAGTGAGTACAATATTTGGATATATAAGAAATAATCACATTTGTGTCTCGACATTAAAAAAAAATGCTTTCCAAATTCTCTTTAGTTTACTGTGTTTCTTTAAAAAATTTTTTTTTATGTTTTATTTATTTCTGAGAGAGAGAGACAGCGTGAGCAGGGGAGGGTCAGAGAGAGAGGGAGTCACAGACTGAAACAGGCTCCAGGCTCTGAGCTGGCAGTCAGCACAGAGCCCGACGCGGGGCTCGAACCCACGAACCACGAGATCATGACCTAAGTGAAAGTCGGACGCTTAACCGACTAAGCCACTCAGGCGCCCCTAGTTTACTGTGTTTCTTAAAATGTAAGAACTCTTTTCTTATCATTATCTGATTGTGATGCTAGTATAGAGTTAGAATCATCCCTGTTTTACAAGAGAGAAAACTCAAAATCAAAGAAATTAAGTGTCTTTCTCAATTTCCTGATCTACAGACTTTGAAAGAACGGAGATTCAAATCCAGATGGGTTGACTTTAAAGCCCAGGTTCTTTCATTTAGACTGCAATTCCCTCCCGTGAGTGGAAATAAACAAAACAAAATTAAACCAAGAACTAAGTAGGATTGTATTTTCCAACACATCCTCCTTACATCATTAAGCAGCTACTAGGTGCCAGTACTGCTCCTGGCAGGCATCGCAGGTGGGTGAGTTGAGACAGTGCACATGCCCTCAGGCGGTAGGTATGTCAGCAGCTATGGAAACCACAGTAAAATAAATGGCTGTCATGAGAGCAGCAGGAACAAATCACCAGGAGAGCACAGTGAGGGAGTGAAAACCTCACCATTAGAAATTCCACCTCGCCCAGAAGAACATGCTTCCTCACTTCCGGTGTGTTTCTTAAGCAAACATCTGCTTGACGCAGATTGAAACCATCGTGACTTTGTTGTAGATGTTTGTATGTGTGAAGCTGGAAATAACCCTGATCTCATGAGCCCAAGCAGAGTACTTGTTTGGATCACCTTTGGAAACAAGTGCAATGAGTTCATCATGTTTTCATATTCTTCTTCATTTATCTTTCGCATTCTTTGCTCTCAGTGGGCCCATGGATCACTGGTGGCCTCACATGGGACAGTACACTTGTTCCTGTATAACACTGAGGGCAAAGACAGAAGTTGTATAAACTCAAAAGCTTTCAGTCTTTCCACCTTCATTTTTCCAAACACCACACTGCTTCTGGGACACATAAAACTCTTCCAGACTTCTTGGCGGTAGTCAGAGGCAAGAGTTCACTCCAGGAGCAGGCGCACATGCCCCCCATTGACAAAAGCCATTATCTTCTGTCCCATAAAACAGTGTCACCTAGGAGAACAAATGAGACCATGTCATTGCACATTTAGCTCATTCACCATGGTACTTTGGCAGTGGAAGAACAGGGCATGCTGTTTCCGTTCTCATGGATCCCTTAAGAATGCAGGATGCAGATAAGCTTTTTAGTTATGACTTGAGGTGTTGCAAGCCTTCCAAAACCCCATCACAAACCCTCCTTGAAGGTAAAGTTCACCAGACCATGCATTATTCTTAACCTGATTACTATTTCATTTATTAGCTGTGACTCTTCTAAGGTAATATTACTACGTTGAGCCAGGTTCACTCTAGTCAGAAAAACTGGGAGTGGTTTCTGCAGTGCTGAGTAATAGGCAGATCCTATGTTCTTCTTGGTTGAATTCCATCTGAGTTCTGGTTTATTTTTCTTTCTTTTTTTGGGGGTGGGGGGATGATCCATACTCTTTGCCCTTCTCACTAATTTGCTTCTATTTTACTAACCAAATCCAGTTCTTCTAAACTTACTCTTCTAAACTTACAGTATGTTTTACTTACATCAGACACAGAATTTTTTCCAAAATACATGACCCCATGATCATGTCTAGATACACACTATATGTGTGTATGTGTGTATGTAATTGCTACCAACTGTGTCTTTCTAAATAACTTTTCTCCCTGTGAAAGAGGTTCTTCTCTCCTGATTGTTACACCTTATCACTTGGAATCTCAAATTCCATGAAGTGGGACTGGTGATGAATTCTCATTGCCAATAGGGGTGAGTCAGTCAATTACTGACTCTTGACCATATCAAGGTCTCTGGGTGAAGGACTCTGAAATCAGTGCTTCTCAAAAGTTTTGAGGTTGGTTTTGATATGAAGGCAGGCTCTCAGCTTCAGCCTTCTGGATGGTCCTGTTGATTAGACTCAAAGAACTCTAGACTCGAAAAATTGCCTGTCTTCTTCATTTATTCAATCAATATTTATTGGCAACAGTTGTTCAATAAGCAACACAAATTAAATTCCTTGCCTAATGTAGGGTGACAGTGGTAGCTTTGAAATTAGAGGACATGCTATTAACTTTCATAATTTAAATCTTCCTGATTCCTGATTGAGTGAATGGAAACATAGGTTAGTTGCTTACTGATTCCCTAAGTATAGACACACAGATACAAAGCTCCCCTTCCACCTTATATGTTCTCTTGGTGAAATCCAGTTATCATAAATGCAAATTAAGGCACTAAGATATTCTGGACAAACTCTTGGGGTAAAGTATTCAAAATGAGATGCAGAACTTACCTTGCCAAATTAAATCATTAAGAAGTACTCTAAGTGTGATGCATGACATGAGGAGTCCAGGACACTCACTTCATCTAACAGGTGTACTAACCTAGATTTGAATGTGGCAGGGTATGTTCTTTATTCCTTGCAAGTGAATCGTTCCAAAATACTTTTGGTTAAAAACTCTATGGAAACAGTTTATTTTTCCCTATATGGCTTATTTATATTTGTTATCCATCTATTATTTTCACAACTAAATTAAATCTCCTGAGGTAAGCCCTAAAAAAAGAATTAGTCTAGTGTACAAGCCAAGGCAGCTGAAGACTATAGGAGGTGACAGGACATGGATTTTTAAGGAATTTTTAATGGAAATATATTTCTTGGGACTTTTCTCCATCAATGGTTCTCACTCAGGTTATATCATGAGAACTGACAGTATATCATACCTCCCTCATAAGATGACTAGCATATTTTGGATCAGTTTTTTTCTCTCAGCAAAAGCCAATTAGAATGTTTCCAAGTTGATTTTGAGTTTGTCTTTGACATTTGGAACACACGCTTACAACATTTTGGGTCTGAGTTTGTGTCCATGGCATAAGGAACAGAAGATTCTACCCTGTATGTGTGCCTTTCCTGTTTATACACTGCTCTTTCTACTAAAGTTCACTGAGGCACAGCTTTTAATATAGAAATTCTTTCCTTACCTGAAGAATCTCCACTATTTCTAGGTTTTATGATACCCGTGGAACAAATCAAAATATCTTCTTCACTCCAAATCTAGGCCTTCTCAGAAACTCTGAAGAAAGAATTAGGATAAAAACACTGGTTTTGCACTCATTCAAAGTCATGTGTGGGTGGTGACATATCAAGCCAGCCCTTAGTGACACAGGACTCTCTAGTCACACCAGGTGGGTTTCCCATCCTCCGTCTTTTTGCAAATGGATGAAAAAAAAATTGAACAGAGAAAGCATTGAACTAAAATGAAAAGCTAGAACATCACAGGGGGTCAAAGTGGGTGACCAGAGACATTTTACCTGCTTTGCTTTAGTGAAGCTCCTGAAGGCAGGCGGTATATGCACAACTCTTGGGCACTTTTGTCCATACACACTCTCTTCTGTATCACTACTCCTGTAATTCAGAAGAGCTCCCCAAGAGGACATTAATCTAAGAGGCTCTGCCTTAGATATGGCTCCATCACCACATTATCTATCGCTAAATTCCCTTCCCAAGAGGTAAATGGACAAGGAGACCACACTAAAATACTCTTCATTTCTACTATATTATTTCCCAGCAGGTGTCAGGTGGACTCTCTTTCAGGGTTCTGTATCTGAATCTCTAAATGAATCTTGTTGGGTCTCCAAGAGAGTTTTCCTTTATTATATGAAACTATGACTCCTTGAAGCTATAAAGCCTCCAGCTTGTGTGTGTGTGTGTGTGTGTGTGTGTGTGTGTGTGTGAATGTTTGTTGGTTTACCACTAGGATAAAATTTGGAAACACTAATAGATTGTCAGTGGTGGAAGGAATCAGAGAGCTTTTTATTCCAGTGTTTATTAAATTCATTTTGGCATAGGATCTTTACCTAAAATTAAATTTTATAAGTATGTTAAATATATAAAATAGATAACATCTGAGCTGATTGAAGGGAAAGGTGAGACCTGGATTCTTGTTCTTTCTCTTCACCCTATTCTCCTACCCTTCACGAGGTTTTCCTTAAAGCTTGTAATTGTACCACTTTACAGAAAGACATTTTATATACCATAGATTTAGTGAGTACCGAATTTCATCAAGGAGACAAGTGAGATTCAAAGCAGACGAGAGCTTTGTCTAAGGTCCTCTAGCCAATTAGTCACAGTTTGCGTTCTCTATACTGTGTTGCATGGCATGACATCATCTTTCGATTATCTGTGGTTATTACCTCATTATATTCAGTAGCATCCTGGGGCAAGCAAGCTGAACATACCACCCAATCAGAAAGGGCAGTTGTGAATGAGGAGAAAGTCTGTGGGAAGCTTATGGGATGTCTCCAGGTACTCATCTTTCTATTTCACCTTTGCTACTGCTTTCCCTGTCTCAGGGGGCCTGCTTCCCATTGGCTGTCCCTCAAAGCAGAAATTGGGTGTTTCATTTAGATATTCCTCAGGTTCTTTGACTTGCATTCAGCACATCTTGCACCCTTACCTCTCTAGGTGTTCTCTGGGCTGAACAAACCAAGTCTACTGAAAATGTCACAGCCATTTAGTGTCAGTGAATTTCCCCAATAGCTTCAACGGTCTTAGTGACTAATTTAATTGGGGTTGTAAGGTATCAGATAATAATGATATCCTTTGGCTATGTTCTTAGTAAGTTGTACACCTGTAATGAAATCCATAAAGGAAAATTGAAGTATATTTGGGAAGCAAATCTATTGAATTTCATGTGCAGCAGGTAAAAACATGTAATGCTTTGCCTTTGTTTTTACCTTCAAAGACTTAAGATGAGTCTGGTTGTACAGTAAGGACATTACATTAATAGTGGAAATTTTTGTTGCATCCTAAAATCACAGTATTTCTCTAAGTGGAAACCCAGTTCACTGGTCATCAGACTTGTAAAACTTAGATATAATGTGGGCTGCTAATTGTATTTAACTATGATTAATTTTTTGTCTCCTCTTATTCCTTTTGTATTCTGAGATCCTGTCTGCTATCTCCTTGTTCCTCTGCTGAGAGGAATTTTCCATGGCATTTCTTTTGTTGTTGTTGTTGGGGGGATGGATTACTAGGGGCCAGAAGGTGGCTAATTCATTATAATTTCTCCTTTTCTAGTACATGCACAGAAAGCCTGACAGCTAAATGTTCATGTACATACACATATACAGAAAGAGTGCCATTCCAATGACAGCCAGGCTCCACAGAGGAAGCAGACAGGCTGGGATATCAAACACTGTTCTCCTGCTCACCAATCCACTTCTCCAAACACAATATCTTGGGTACGTGTAATGACAACATCCACCAGCCTGTGTTCCTTAGACATCTTGTTTAAACCAATCAGGTGGACAAAACCATGACCTTGATTTTGCATCAATAAGGGGAGTTGCTGCCATCAGACATGAAGTACACCCAAACTCTCCCTTAGAATGCCATGGTTTTTCTGCACTGTCTTTTTGGTATTTCCTTGAACTGTCTTTCTAAGAATGTTTGTGTACCAGATAACCTTGGAAAACAGAAGTATTATTCTCTCCCTCCAGAGCAGAAGACAATATGATAAAGATAATATATCCTTCAGATAAATGTTGGACATGTTTGCTTGCAGCCCCCATCATAGATTGAGTGTTTTATAATCTAAGGGTTCCTCAGCTATGGCACAAATCTTCTGTGTGCACAGCATCCCCCAGGCCCAGCTCCACATGATCCCTACCCACTCTCCCCGTGGCACTTGAAGGACAAAGACAATTGATATGAACATAAACCTCATGCTCCCTCCTGTGTTCTCAGTAATAGAGTCCTTTGTCTCTGAGCCAGGAAACTCCTATCTTCTTTGAGTATCTATGAAACTATTTGGCTAATTTGTAAGTTTCTGATTGGCAAATGTCAGACTCTTTACAGTTCTTGACAACTGGTTTCTTCCATCTAGAACCTTGGTCTTAGATTTCAGTTATCAACACCTGTTTCACCATCTTCACCCAGCATCCTTTCACAGTTTTAGGGGCTCAGTGCATATTTCTAGTATCACTTCCTGCTGGGTTAACCATCTAAGCATGGCTTCCTCCCCGTGTCACAATGAAACAGAAAATTTCTATATGTTTATTTCAACTTGTATGCCAGTTCTAATTATTTGATAGTGACACCTGGAGCTTATGATAGATTCAGAAGTTCTGTCTAAACTCAGGGTGAAAGGGTTACGTGATCTATAGTGCTAAGAAGGAGAATTGGTCTAGATGTTTCAAATCCAAACCTCTGCTTTAAGGCTCTGGTATCAGGCATATCCAGTACTAAATGATATGGAGAATTAATGGCTAGAGGAGTACATATACATAACATGAAATTAACTATTTTTTGATGATAGTGAAGCCACTGTTTATCTAAATTGATAACTATTCAGGCTGTTTATAGAGGATAAGTTTGCTGAGTTTTCTATAATACTTGTCCTGATTACTCTATGGCCAGGCAGTTAGGATCCTTCTAACTAGTTTTAAGGATGGAAAAGCCCAACTAGTTTATCCTAGTTGTATAAAGCCTCTGTTACTTTAACAGGTTTATAGAATACACTATTAATTTATTAAGGTTTTAAGTGATGACATTTCTCCTTATATTTTACCAGGAAAACTGGTAAATCTATTGAATAATTTGTCTTTTTAAGATTTTATTTTTAAGTAATTTCTACACACAACTTGGGGCTTGAACTTACAACCCCAAGATGAAGAGTCACACTCTGTGGACTAACCCAACAAGGTGCCCCTTGGCCTTCTTTTTTTTTTTTTAATGAAACTTTTCCAGTTACCTTTAAACTGTATTTGCTTTGACTACTAGAAATCTGAGGAGCACATTTCTTTATTAACCAGCAATGGTTCTCAAACTTTGGTGCACATCGGAAACCAGAGAAATTTAAAAAATACTTGAGTTCCACTCTCACAGATACTTAGTTAAATGAA
Organism: Crocuta crocuta; assembly: GCF_008692635.1. NCBI lineage: Eukaryota > Metazoa > Chordata > Mammalia > Carnivora > Hyaenidae > Crocuta > Crocuta crocuta. The sequence continues at coordinate 920,679 of NW_027532589.1, forward strand.
TCCTGGATTTTTTTTAAAAGATCCCCAGATGATTATAATATGCAACAGTAATTTAAAAGAAACTATAAGATTTTTCCCGTTAGCATTTTAGACTATCCAGAGATTAGTTTTTGCCTGCTATATATATAAGGTTCAAACCCTTGTTTTCCCAAATAGCCAAATTTTCCAACATTATTTATGAAATCCTCTATTTTCCTAAAACTATTTTTGTTTTCCTTACTAATTTTTAAATGATAGCCTTACAAATGTAAATTCTACATGTCTGATTCTATTTCTGAATTCCATTGATCTATTTGTTTATTATTTAACCAATATCACTTTTAATTTCTGTATATATGGTGTTATGATTGCTGAGAGAATAACATTTGTTTTTAATGTTGGAACATTTTTTTAAAAATGTTGTTCTTGGCCAAGTTATTTTTCTTTTCCAGAAAATAAATTAAGCTCATCACGTTCCACAATCTAGTGTTTTGGGGGCATTCAGACTAAGTCTCTGTGAGCAATGAAGTGTGGAATTCTAATTGCCCAGACCTCGGTTCCATGGTCTATTCTATTTTTTTTTTTCAAATAGTTTATTGTCAAGTTGGTTTCCATGTAACACCCAGTGCTCATCCCCAGAAGTGCCCTCCTCCATGCCCATCTCCCCCCTCCCTCCGACATCCATCCGTCCTCAGTTTGTTTCTCAGTATTCAAGAGTCTCTCATGGTTTGCCTCTCTCCCTTTCCCCCACCATTTCCCCCCTTCTTCTCCCCCATGGTCCTCAGTTAAGTTCCTCCTAATCCTCCTATACATGCAAACATATGATATTTGTCCTTCTCTGCCTGACTTATTTCACTAAGCATAACACCCTCAAGGTCCATCCATGTTGCTACACATGGCCAGATTTCATTGTTTCTCATTGCCATGGTCTATTCTTGAAGTGTCATTTAAGAGCACATAACTGAGATCCAGAAGATTTTGATAGATAGGGTGTGCTGTCAGGACTGTAGGGTAAGGAAAATTTGGAGTTCTGTTAGCTAAAAAAGCAATAATGGCTATGGAGCACCAAAAACCATCAAGTGCCCACTACGTTTCATTTACTTTTTATGGCATTGGGATTCAGCCCAAGATGTGACACTAAATGGTAGTCGTCCAAGAAGGAAGCTATAGTTACAAATGAAGAATGCCATGCAACCACCATTAAATGTGCTTTTCAACACTTTATTACTATGGCAACCTTCAAGGTTGTGTTGTATCAAAAAAATTTCCCTACCTTCAACTTTTTAGTTATTCAGAGCATCCCCTTAGTTTACATTAAAATAAAGAAATTAGAAAGATGGATGAGGAATAAAGGAAGCCTTAATAGTTGGGAGAATTCTAGTAAGTATAATCAGGAAGGGAGTCTTTTAGAATTAAATTGCAATTTCAAGGTCACAATTCCTATCAATCTGTCCTCTGCAATATAAGCTTCGCATCACCCATACAGATGAGCACTAAGACCTTGCATTTTGAATGACTACTTGGTGATCTCTGATAGGAGATTCTATTGAAGATACCATGGCTTCTCCTGTCTCAGGGCCTTTGTACATGCTCTTTTCAGTGCCTGAAAATTTCTCTGTCCTCTTTCTTCCCTTTATTGAGCTAATTGCAACTCATATAATAAACATTTTCCTGGTATTTTTTTAGAAACACCTCAATGACTTAGGGTGACATTCAATTTCCTCCATAGTTTGACTATCACCTACTTATGTAAGTATGTATGTATGTTTGTATGTATGTATGTATGTATTTTGGACCTGTCTCCTAATAAATCAACCTAATTGCCTAAATGCTTTTCCCTCCTATTATTTATGCTGTGTCACCTGCCTAAATTAACTCTTTATAAATCCTTCCACTTGGGAGTAATAGTTTGTTTTTTTTTCCCTCTTAACATGCACTTGGCTTGTATTTAGTCACATTCTGATGAGAATTACAGGGCTCTGAAAGTATGTGTCATGTTTGCATCTGTCTGTACTTAAGGTGTTTCCTCCAAGTAAATTTTTGTTATTCCAGGGTGTTTACCAGACTTTATTCATATACATGCTTTCCACAGAAGGCATGACTTGAGCAAGTGGCAAGAGATACTTGATGGCAGTGATTCACAAACTTTAAAACTCATCAGAATCATTTGGAAAGCTTGTCACACCACAGCTTATTGGGCCTACCTCTAGAATTTCTGATTCAGAAAACCTGTGACAGAGGCAAAGAATTTGCATTTCCAGTAAGTTTGGGAGATGCTAATGCTACTAACTCAGGGATCACACTTTAAACCACTATCCTGTGAAAGTGTTTTCAAATGTTATTTTATATTAGAATTTCCTTCTGAAAGTTAAATAGCGACAACAACAGAAAAAAATGTACCTAGGCTCTATCTCAGACAAATTATAGTAAGATTTCTGAGGGGTGGGGCTGTTCTGATGACAATAGAAATAATCAACAACCACAACTCCTCAGGTAATTTTAACATGTAGTTAGGGTTAAAATTCACTGCTCTATACGTATAGTGGTTAAAGAAGTAGAGTTTTGAACAAGAAAGCATACTTGCTGGGAGGCCAGACCAAAACAAAGCAACTGCCATAACTTAGCAAGCAAGTATGACTCAGAGAGTGCATTGCACACCTTATTGTACTTAGATTTAAGATGCAAATAGTCAATTTGGGATGCTGTCTGAGGTGCTACTGGTCTACCAAGCTTGTAGCTGATTACAATCCAGGAAGCACACTTATTATGGAAGAATTTGGGCCTCTGTGAACAAAAGGGTCGGCGCAAGCAAGGGATGAGAAAGACAAGTGGATAGATGAGACTGGAAAAGTAAAACAAGACTGGAGGACCCACATCCTATTGGATGCTTTCAGAATTCCAAAGTAGTAAGGAAGGGAGAGTGCTGGGAGATTCCCCTGCATAGGAAACTATTTGAAAGCCATAGGTTTAAGATTTTAAGTGAATTTTTGGAGAAAGCTTTCAATTTTGCTGAGGCTGTCCCAGACTAAATATGTCTTTTTCACCTCATTGAGTAAGCAGGTATTTGAGCAAAAAGGCATTTGCAGCTTCTAGAGACACATTGTAAAAAAGCCCTAGAGAGATTTTGTTAAAGCCCATACGCTTTCTCCATCTTCTTAGTTGTCTTAGTTGAGAAGGTAATTTCCATTGTAAAAAATAGGATTTTGCTTTATTCCCAGTAACTGGCTTAAATTAGCCCCATAGAATGTGTTTTGGGACCAAGTTGATGAGCAGAGATTGTCTAAGCAGCAGGTGCATTAGATTCATTTAATCATTGAAACCACATGCTCTGCACATATTTCAGCTTTCTTAGTTGAGTTGACTTTTATTTGCAAAACACCTATCTGAAGGTGTGCTCTAGTGGATGTCTAATTGATAGTGCCTGTCAGATTTTATGTTCTATAAATGCCAAGTTCATTTTCCCTAATCCATTTTTCCACAGTAAGCACTTGAAAAAATTGAATCCTTTAGAGATTCTAAGCAAGACCCACTTTCTCACACATGCTTAGGGTGAAGAGGAGAATTGCCATCTCCAGATTCAGCCTAAATCTATTGTACTCAGAGATCTGATCAGTAAATGAATACAAGGAGAGAACCTCTTTATGTCGCTTATCTCAAGCCCAGGCTCCTGCACATGGGTGTCTTCCCTCTTTTCTTTCATCAGAAGAGGAGAGATGCAGTGACAGACCGACAGACAGACAGACACACACACACACACACACACACACACACATACACACACAGATCCCTACCAGTGATGGTTTGAATGGTGACCTCCCAGAAGATATTTCCACATTTTGGAGCTTGTGAATATGACTTTATATGGAAAAAAAGTCTTTGCAGATGTATTTTATTTAGGGATCTTGAGATGAGATTATCCTGGATTGCCTGTTGCATCCTAAATCCTATGCTAAGTGCCCTTATAAGAGATAGAAGAGCTGAAGACACAGAGAAGGCCAGGTGAAGAGAGCGGAGTGATAAATCCTAAAGCAAGGAATGCCTGGAACCACCATAAGGTAAAAGAGGCTCAGACCAGGATCGCCCTAGAGCCTCTGGAGGAAGCTGGCCCTTTAGACACCTTGACTCAGGACTTCTGCCCTCCAAAATTGTGACAGAATACATTTCTGTTGTTTTTAAGTAGCCCAGTTTGTTGTAATCTGTTACAGAAGCCCTAGAAAACGACTTACACTTCCTAACAGCAAGGCTGTGAGCAGGGAAGGGGAAAAAAGGAAAACAAGTTCTCTGGCCCTCCTAAAAGGTCATTTTGTTTAAAGTTGGTTTCCATGCATCTCTTGTGTCCTCCAAAGGGAACTTTTGCTGACACAAGATTGTCAGCAACCCTTCGATAAGACGGAGACTTCCTTTACTTCTATCCTAAGTTTAAAGCCAAATATAGCTTCTTGACAGGACCTGAAGCTAAGGGGATTCTCTGTGGTTGGGTCAGTGAGGAGTTTTGTGCTTGTGTGTAGAGTTGGAGCCAAAGTCTTCAGATCTCCATGGACTACATAAAATTATTGAGATTTAAAAGAACATTCTCTGTGGGAATGCCTGTACACCAGCCTCTCTGTGTTACTTTTTCTCTCATGCAATAGGCAGCTAGAAAGATACTAAATCTCCTAAGGGAATTCACAGACCTCCAAGTCTATTTCCCATAGTCTGGTTGCTGTTATTAGTGGTGATGTAGTACCTCTTCTCACTATTATTCAATTTCACTGTGGAATAGTCAGTATTTACCTCTCAAGTAATTTTAGGGAATTAATAAAAAATAAAGAAATGATTCCAATCTGGCCCTTCTTTTCCCTGCCCTTACCATTCCAACTGCCATTCCAACAAAGACCCACCACTTTTCCACCTACAAGTAAACTGTGTTTGATTTAATATTCTAAATGTTCCTGTTTTTACTTGGGTCCTCAGGTAGGTAAGCAGCCTACATAGATGATAGACAAGCCTCATGAGGTTAAATGACTCACCCAGTTATGTAACATTTCACTCCTCTTATTGTCTTGGATTTCAGTGCTAAGGCTTGGAAAGAAGGAGAACCTACCCGCCAATGAGAATGATTTGTAATCACTTAAAAATGGAGTACAAGAAAGGAAGGAAAGAGCAGACTTACATTCTGATGGCCTGTGGAAGCCAGGGGTTCAGACCACAGAGAAGACTACTGAGAAATCTTGCAGTCCTCAAGTATTGTAGCAGCGCTGAGAGCAGATTATATAAATTGACAACCTCTGAGCCAGGTCTGACCTGTACATGTGCCTCTGAACATTTTAACCGATTTTTAAAAATCAAGATATTTTACATAAGGAAACGAATTTTTCTCTTGAAAAGATTTGGATGATATGGAAGCACTGCCTTGCCAGGACCTGGGTTATGGAGGCCCCAAACCTACCAGGCCAATCACACCAAAGTCAGACATAGATAAAAGGGGGAGGAGCCTATGGAGGTGATTGTGTGAGACCTTGAATAAGTCCATAAGTTAAAACCTCTTAAAATAAGGGGGAAGATAGGAGTCCTATATTTTAAGAAATAGATGTATTATTCCAAAATTAGTGTCAATTTTTTGTTGGAGAACAAGAAGCCAGAGGCACCTGAAGAATGTCCTGAAGGAAAGGGACAGAGCAGCAAGGAGCTGAAAACAGTTACATTCCCAGGTCAGAATGCTGCCAGGACTGCTCGTTCTCTCCAGAAGGACATCATACAGGCCAGGGATAAGAATGTTTTGTCTAGTGCCAGGTGTACTCATGACCCCATATGGAATACACTGCAGGTGCATGACCTGTCGGGATGCCAAATACTATGTGGTATGTGCCTGCTGTTATCAGACAAGTAACAAAATAAAAGAGACTTGAGCCGGGTGGCTGGTGCTTTGGCTCCTGGAGGGTCTTAGCCCCCTGCCTTCAGTTCTCTTGTCACTGCACCTTTGGGACCTGTCTCTCTTTCAAATTTTGGTCCTTTTATTCCCAATCTCCTCATTCTCTGACCTACCTGATTCTCTAGTCACTAGCTTTGTATTGGATCTTAGGTGATTAATATTCTTGAACCCCTAGTGCCTCGTACACAAAATCGGAGTAATGATACCTACCTCATAGGGTTTTTATAAATACTGAATACGACAATGTATTTTAAGCACATACTATGGCTGGGACATAATCAGCACTTGCATACGAGCTATTATTGTAATTGTTATTAACAAAGTGATATTATTTGCCATTAATGATTTTGCAAATAGAGGGTTCAAACAAAGAAGATGTTGAATGGCTGAGGTAACCAGTATGGTTGGAAATAATAGGAAAAATAGGCTAGCTGTATTGTGCTAGCCTTTGAAACAAATGTATGGTGTTGAAGGAGATCGCTTGCTAAACTTCTGTATGGCTTCAGTAAAAATTTATGTTCCATTTTCACAGCATGAAAGAAGCAGTTAAAGCAAGAAAAGTGTGTTTAGAAGTTTGAAGACTACAAGGGTCTGGTGGGTTGATAAATGAGATTAACCCTTCAGTGACTAGTGCTCCATTTTCCATAAGAATAAATTCTTTAAGAAAAAAGTGTTTGGGGCACCTGGGTGGCTCAGTCGGTTAAGCGTCCAATGTCAGCTCAGGTCATGATCTTGTGGTTCGTGGATTTGAGCCCCGCGTCGGGCTCTGTGCTGACAGCTCAGAGCCTGGAGCCTGCTTCGGTTTCTGTGCCTCCCTCTCTCTCTCTGACCCTACACTGCTCACATTGTCTCTCTCTCTCTCAGAAATAAATAAACATTTTAAAAAAAGTGTTTTTGGGGCACCTAGGTGGCTCAGTTGGTTGAGCATCATCTTTGGCTCAGGTTATGATCTCACTGTTCTTGAGTCTGAGCCCCACGTTGAACTCCATGCTGACAGCTCAGAGCTTGGAGCCTGCTTCAGATTTTGTCTCCCTCTCTCTCTGCCTTCCCTCACTTTTGCTCTGTTTCTCTCTAAAATATAAATAAACATTTTAAAATTTAAAAAAGGAAAGAAACAATATGTTATGACAGGTCATGGAAGCAAAACAGTGACAGCATCCTCTTGTGTGTTTTTTCTTTGTCTTCGTCTCCCAGGTCCATTTCAGTATCAAAAGTAACTTCTTTTCCTGGTCAATCTGTTTTTTGGTCAGATTGTTCTTAAAGTGTGCAGTTGATATCATTGAGTATGGTTTTGAGATTACCTTGTATATCCCAAGGCGAGACCTCCATGGGATCTAATTATTTTTTTCCATTGAAAAGAAGATGTTTCACAAACAGAAACTATAGATCAGGACTCATTACAAAGGCGTCTCATTATTTTTAATGAGCAATTCCATTATTTCTGACTCTGCTGAGAGAGGGACATAATTCTGTTAAGGAGAGAAGCTTGTTAAAATTTGGTGGTCAGAAACAAAGCAGGACTTGGAGTCAAATTCTACAGTCCTGATTTCTAAGTTTAAACACATAATATCGTAGGTTTATGTGGGCTTCATAAAGGTGCATTGATATAGAAAGTATATTTCCTTTGAAGGAATAATTAAATATGTTATGATTCAGTGTTAGTCATGTCTTTGAAGTTCTTCTAAAATGAGTAATTTTTAGCAAACACTCTCGGTATTTGAATTCATTGAACTAGTCCCAAATTTTAATTGTGGAAACGTTGGCCAAATTATCTGATAACTCTGAAGTTTGATCCGGGGTCTTAGAAATCCCCATTTTCTTCCTGACCTTTGGGACGTGCCCATTGTTGAAACTTAGGTAATGAGTTTGTACAAAAATTTTTGGAACAATATCAATAAAAGAAAAGAAATAAAGGGTATCATTATTTTTAGAGCAGGGGAAAGAGTGATTTACAGAAGAAAAGAAGATTAAAGAGAGAAGGGAAAGAAAAAAATCAAGTTCACATAAATTGCTTGTCACTGATATCATTAAAGTGAGCCATCTTGTAGTAAATACCTGCAATCTACTGTTCCCATAACCTATAAAGGGAGAAAGGAAACCAAATATAATTGAACACCTGTTATGTGGTATTGTGCTTGGTGATATGGATAGGTAGCAAGACAACATTTCTGTATAAACTTACAGAATGTGTTTGTGTGTGGATGTGTGTCATGCAGGAGATCTATGTAGAAGAATACATGCAGAAGATCTATGTAGATGAGAAAGTAGACAGTTATAATATAGAAGAGCACACAAGTTATCTCAGAAAAGCTTAATGCTATTTGTACTTCAAGAATAGAATGACACCCTACAAAAGTAAATGTATTAAAGACTTAAGAACAGAGTCATTCAGCCTAAGTGGTTAACCAATTTACAAGAAAACAGAAACTAAAGCAAACAAAAAACCAAACCAAAACCCAAAAACCAAGCCAAACCAAATCAAAACAAAACAAAAAAAAGATAAAATCAAGTATAGAAGCATCATTTTTGCCTCAGTGTCTCGGTGGAAAAGCTTGGGAGACAGGACTGTGCACACGAGAAGAGATTGTAAACGTGGGCCTTTCAGGGATCTGAAGAGCCAGTGGAGTTGGTACCAGATGGCCCTGCCAGCCTCCAAATCTGCAAGATTAATGTGTGGATTCAATTTTCTGGTAATTCTTCATAAGACCAGACTTACCACCTGTTAAGATCCAAAGGTAAAATAAAAATTTTGTAAGAAAATTTGTACTCCACCCAATTCCATTTCTATTTCCATGTTCTTTCTTTTCTTTCTTTCTCTGTGGTCATTAACCGGCATTAAAAAAAATTTAAAGGATTTTTGTCAGCTTTTAACTTAACTTTGGCCAGAAATAGACATTTTCCCCCAATTACGTTTTAAATGGAAACTTTTCAGGGCTCCTATTTCTAACTAGTCATAATTTAATTTGATAACTTACAATATAACCATGTTAGTCATTAGTTGCTATTATTGGAGTTTTAAACACTTGTTCAAATAAATCAGCTTGTCAGAACTATATACAAATTTTTTTCAATTTCTTAAAATTTTCTCTAAGTTAATGTCATAAACTAAAAATTAAAATTATTGTGTTCTTCATACATAGTTTAAGAATAACCCATCGAGAGAAGGCAAGGTATAATTATTATTCAACATATTTATTTTTGCCAAATAACATGTTACTAAATTTGATAAAATTTCTGTGTGGATGATATGTGAGATCAACACATTAAGCAATGCCTTAATCAGATGTATTAGCATGTGAAAAATTGGTTCAGCTTCTTTGTGTTTTATGGAATGCAAGCACAATTTTATTCACGTGTAATCAGTTTGGGCTTAAAAACTCATACATTTATCTACTCTGTAAATATTATTTAAATCTCTGTTATGTGAAAAACATTATACTAGTTGCTATAAAGCTTATCAAGGTGGATCAGGTTTCATCTTTTCCCCTTAAAGAAGTTAGAGTCTATCATATTCATTTATATACCCAAAAATGGTGGCAAATCATTCACAAAAAGTGAAATAAGCAGGCTTTTATGACAGGTATAAAGGGATGACTTGAGCATCACTCTCCAGATATATCCCATAGTTTGTGTCATATACACCCTGTATTGCTACCTACTCTTGAGTGAAATTATTGAAGCTTCTACAATATGAGCAAACACTGATTTGTGTCAGACATGTTGGAATGTTTTTGCCCAGGGAATGTGTATAGCTGGAGGGTCTCAGTGTCCCTGTTAGCTAAATAGATATAAGAAGAGACTATGGATAGTTTACTGTTCTCTAGTAAGTAAAAATTTAAAATACAAAATTCAAAAATTAATTAAATATTCCAATGAATTGTAATAAGGGGGATGGACAGACCTATTCACCTAGAACTATTAACTGATCTCTGTATGGGTTGTGCATGGCCTAAAATGTTAGGGATGGTGCCTCATTTCTGAGTTATTTTTCCTTTTTTTCCCAAGTTTCCTTATTTCTTTATTTTTTGAGAGAGAGAGTAAAACAGAGAGAGAGAGACAGAGAGAAAGGAGGAGAGAGGATCCCATGCAGGCTCTGCTTTGTCAGTGCAGAGCCCAATGTTAGACTCGAACTCACAAATCATGAGATCCTGACCTGAGCCCAAACCAAGAGTCAGACTCAACCACCTGAGCCACCCAGGAGTCCTATCATGTCTGAGTGTTAAAAAATTCCCATATCAAGCCTGGTAATAGCATTTGGTATCAGATCCAGATAGTCTATTTTTATTTTTGTGAATTGACCAAATATTTATGATTGGTTCAGAAAACAGTCATCCAAGAGTCCATCCATTGTAGGGGCGCCTGGGTGGCTCAGTCGGTTAAGCATCCCACTTCAGCTCAGGTCATGATCTCATGGTCTGTGGGTTCGAGCCCCGCGTTGGGCTCTGTGCTGGCAGCCAACTCAGAGCCTGGAGACTGCTTCCAATTCTGTGTCTCCCGCTCTCTCTGACCCTCCTCTGCTCACACTGTCTTTCTCTCTCTTTCAGAAATAAATTAAAAACATTAAAAAATTAAAAAAAAGAGTATATCCATTATTTCCTGTAGGCGTGCTCCCCTTATTAAAAGTGAAAATAATGTACTTGGGAGCTTTAGTGGATTAATTTGTGTCCCCTCAAGGATATGTGTAAGTGCTAATCCTCAGTACAATAAATGACACTTTATTTGAAAATAAGAATTTTTTCAGATGCATTTGAGTAAAAATGAGGCTACACTGGATTAGGATTGGCCCTCTAGGGAACAGATAACAGGAGTGAGGGAAAGGGGAGGGACATGAGTAGGTTATGTTATCTTTCCTATGTCATCTTTCCTCCCTGACCACTGTCTTCCATAAATGGACATTATGTTAAGAGATTTCATATCATATGTACTTAATATTAACACCTATATATGTCATCTGGAGAAAATTATGATATTGCTTTTTGTTTTGTTTTTGGAATAATTAGGCTTTCTCATTGACCTCTGCTTAGATCTTCTAAAAAGGGAGATTCTATCTTACTAAAAAGCCCCTTCAGTGGTTCACCTGACTTGGGTTTGAGACAAGGTACCCTGGCTAGGTCTTGGACATGAAATACTAGAAATATTTACTCAGTATCTAGTATGGCTTGACCAAATGCTTCTTAGAAAGGGCATAGGAGTTGGAAACAGTAGACCTTAATTTAATTCTTGACTTTGTAACTTATTGTAAAGTGACCTTGTCCTTCCTGAGGAAACTCTCCAGACCTCATCAGTAACATGATGGTTTTGTAGAAGATCCCCTTCAGCTTTCTGAGTCAATGACTTAGTAGATGAACAATTTCCTTAAAATCACTCATAAAGGATCTGAGTTATACAACTAGAATTTACAGCTTACTTACTTTTAAGCACAGCCTTTCAAATAATGTTAATTAGCTCTTGTTAAATTATGAAGTTTATTTTATTTGTATTTTGTTATAAATAAACTTCAACTCTTATTATTAGACGATTTTGCTAAGAATAAAGACAAAGGCAGCAATTTGAATTTCACATTTGTAGTCCATCAAATATGAAATGAATATTTAAAGATGAACAATAAAACTAGACCACATTTTTGAAAAATATTTCTGCTTGCTAAAGTCAGAATTATACAGCCACGACCTTTAAAATAAAATAGAGTTTCAGATAAATGCAATACTTGTAGATTATAGTTTCTGGAGAATTCTGCCCAAAGTGATATATGCCCATTCATCTTTCCTTTCAAAGGAAAAAAATCTTTAAGTCAGATGAGTGTCCTAGAATTCTAAAATAATATGAATGGCTTCCACTCTTCCATGTTAATATGGATTTTCCTCACAAAGGTTTATAATCTTTGATGTCCAGTCATGCTTGACTTGGCATTTAAAAACTCTTCAGTAGATTTGCATCAGAATGTGATTAACTACTGGGGACTCTGGAAAGAACATGGAGCTGCTTGTTTTTGCTTTCTCTTTAGATCAGATGCCATACTGAGTGATAAATTGGTGGCAGTTTCAAGGTAAATGGAAGCAGAAACAAGGTAAATGGAATTTCCTGTAGCAAATTTGATTTTCCTTGAGATATCATAATATATGTACAAAAATATATGACAATTACTCCACAAATTGAGGCATATGTGTTATTGTCATGAAAGCATCATTGGAAAAGAAACTGAATTTTATAATATAATAGTACGGGAGGGTGATTATTACATAATTTGTATGGTAAGATAGAAGAGAAGCAGTGTCCCTGGAAGGATTCGGAGACTACAAGTCAACACACTGCATTTCTCCTTCTTTAGTCATCTTCTCACACCTTACCTCACCCACATTCATTAGCTAAATCACTCGGGGCCCCCACTTTCTCTTATGTATATATTTTGCTGCAAACGTAGTGCAAATCAATTTTTGACTGATACAATAAAAGTATGAGAGAGATGCAGAGCATTTATAACTCACTAGGGACTCCTTGGCATTTGGATGCTCAAGAGTGTCATGGAACTTTATGAAAATGTGTCCAGTGGTAAGATTTTTGCTATACATGTTCCAGCAACACCATGAAAACATCTCTTTCTCAATGAAATAATGACAAAGTAATGAAGATTCCCGCTGCATAATGAGCCCAGAGGTTAACAAAGGAGCTTAATCATTAAGAACTTGGGCTCTCCAGAGCCACACTGCCTGGATTTACTCAGCCCTGCTACTTAACTAGCTGTGTGACCTTGAGCAGTTTACTTAATCTCTCTGCAGATTGCATGCCATAAAAAGTAGAATGGGAATGACGAGAGGGAGTGACAAGTCCTCTGAGGACTGAGTTAATACATGTAAAGCCTTTAGAACAGTGTCCTTAACATAATAAGCACTTGATAAATCATAGTTGTTATTATTAATGAGAGTTTAAAGATAGGTAAGAGAGGCAATTTGAGAGAAGGAACATTAGTGTGTATCATCTGCAGATATCCGCGGAGCAATTATATAAAATTCTACAGTTAAATCTTTCTGTTTGAATATTTTAAACTTAGGGTACCAAGTTTGAGATTCTCGGGGTTGGCCAGCCCAGAGCATGTTAAGTTATATTTTGATTATCTATATTTTTTGCACCTACAGCTAGCTCTTTCAGAGCTGATCTGTGGAGCTCAGACAGCACATGGAAGTAAAATTCTAAACTCCTTTTCTTCCCCCTCACCGAAGAAGCATATGGATAAATATAGAGCTAGCAAAAGGGCCCTAATCACTTTGAGAGATTCAAAGGTATAACTGATTAGGGAATGGTCATCTTACTGGCAGCATTTGTAGCCCCAGCCACAGTCAGGGGGATGAAGAGGAGCAGTGGCAGAAGGCAGAGAAAGGATGCTATGGATGCTACAGAGCGGGTCCAGACTCCCCTGACGTAGCATAGGTTTACCATAAATTCATAAGCACCATATTTTATAACATAGTGGTCAAGAGAAAAGGTAGGCTGCATGGGTGTTTGAATGTTACCGTATGCCCTACCCTGTTAGACCTAGCCTAATGAGTGGGCTCCACTAACCAGAGAAACCAACACAAAGCTAAGAAGGTGGTTGTCCCACTGTTTGAGAAAGGGCAAGGAGTCTGTCTCTCATGAGCCCCTGCCTAACAGCCTGACCAAGAGCAGCCTCTCTATGTCCCTGTCCTTCCCTTTCTCACTCACACTTTATCTCACCCCAAAGGGATATGAACAAATTATTTTCCTGTACCCTTTTGTCTTCCTCATCATTGTTTTGATTGTGATGCTGCCCACAGCTGCTACAAGAGGTAAAACGCAAGACTCTTCCCAAAATGCAAGGTTGCTGTGCTGTTGCCATTTCCTTGCTTTCCGAGCAAAGGTAGAAGTGACTCTTGGCTGCTTTGTATCTGTCAAAGAAAGAAAGACAGCTGTCTTTTGGAATCACGGGATTAACTTGTTTAAGACAGACATAACAGAATTTTTTTCCTAGCACCTGATTAGGGGAATTTGTTTGGAATGTGTATAGATACTAGAGGCACTGGCATTCTTGGTGTGCAGCAGTTCCTAGAAATACCAGCCTTGTGATTCCAAGAAAATGTGCTTGTTCCAATGGACTGGTACAGACTAATGCATTGGAAAAGTGATGGGACCCAGCTGCCCTCGCGTACATCAATCATTGCACTGTATTCACTCAGCAATGTAATTTTAAACTTGGGGGCAGTCATGGAGTCTACGGGAGTTATTTTTGCTTTAGCAGCCCAGTCAGAATAGTAAACTCATAGTTCTGACTACCAGAGACTCTACACATCATTAAGCTTGAACAGAATTGAAGATTGTAATATACTACTGATCAGGTCAGAACCAGTATTATATTTAAACTAAGACTAAACATTTTTAGGCCTGTATGATGCTGAGTTTTTGTTTAAATATAGTACCAATTGGTAGGACTTATCTTTCATCGTCAGGATTTAGAGTTAATCACCGAGCACTTCATCAGTATGATATTTATCTTAATTGTATTTCTGTCTCCAATGCACATCCTAATAGTAGACATATATCAGGCATTTAGATTATTTTTTCTTTCTTTTAAGTTTATTTATTTTCAGAGAGAGAGAGAGAGAGAGCACAAGCAGAAGAGCACATGAGAGAAAGGGAGAAATAAAGGATCCCAAGTAGTGTCCCCACTATCAGGGCTGAGCCCAAGGCGGGGCTCAAAATCACAAACTGCGAGGTGATGACCCGAGCCAAAACCAAGAGTTGGACACTTAACCGACTGAGCCACTCAGGTGCCCTAGCTTTTTTATTTTTTTTTAAAGGAGTGGATAAATGAATATATGAATATAACATTAATATTCTATTTAAATAAACACTCCAGTGAGCAGGTTAAAAGTGTACAAAGCAGGAAAACCAAGTACATTGTGATTTTCTATAATATTTTATTTCTAAAGTTGACATAATTTGGCTTCTATGAAAAAGAATACCTAAGAAGAAAATAGGACATTATCTCCTTTTGGCAGGGGTGGGCAACTCTATATTCATTTATTTATTTATTTACGAGTATGAGAGATTTAGACCTCTGAGTAGGAGCCATGTGATGGGTATTCATCCAAGACTCAGGGTCTTCCAGTCTTGACTGTAACAAGAGAGTTTAGAATCTGGCCTCTCCAATGCCCTCAGATATGTTAGAATCAAATAAATGCATATTTTTTTAATGTTTATTTTTAAGAGAGAGAGAGAGACAGAGCATGAGTTGGGGAGGGACAGAGAGCAAGGGAGACAGAGAATCTGAAGCAGGATCCAGGCTCTGACCTGTTACAATAGAGCTCAACATGTGCCTGAAACTCATGGACCATGAGATCATGACCTGAGCCGAAGTGAGACGTTCAACCTACTGAGCCGCCCAGGCACCCCATAAATAAGTGAGCATACTTTTAACTTTTAAAGTCACATGTACAGTTGTGGAAGGGAAGCAGAAGCAGAGAGGACCAGACTTGGAAGCCCCTTACAGGTTATATGTATGAGTCTCTTTATCCCCCAACCATGAATACTGGTACCAGGGAGGAATGGTTATACAACATATCTATACAACAGAATATGACCTGAGGGCATCATGGAAAAGAGGTGTATTATATAGTAAATAAAAATTAAAATACTAAATTTTGTTTATACTTCCATTGTAACTACCAAAAATTACACTCATGGGCTCCAGGCTCTGAGCTTTCAGCACAGATGTGGGGCTCAAACTCGTGAGCCGTGAGATCATGACCTGAGGTGAGGTCGGATGCTTAACCACTGAGCTACCCAGATGTCCCATGAAACACTTTTTAAAGGGCAAGAGAGTAATTTGTTTTATCTTCAGAGGCCAGGAAGTCTTTGCAGCATGAAAGCAGCCATATACATTATATAAGTGCATGAACCTGAGTGTGTTCAGGCACCTTGCAAAATAAGGGATGGCCAGATTTAGTTCAGTGGCCACAGTTTGACCACCCATGTTTTCTTCTTTCAACAAGTGTTCATTTAACAAACAAATGTTACATATTAGGCATTGTGTTATATACTGGGACACAAAGGTGAATAAAATCCGATCCTAACGTCCAACTATGTCCCAGTTCAAACTATAGTCATTGCCTTATTTTTAAATTAAAGCCATCCATGAATTAATTTTCTCTTTATCTTGTTGACATCTTTCTAGTGGCTATAACCTGAAGGGTAGACTTTTTCTTTCAACATTTCCTTGAGAATCTGGGGAAGGAAGAAATGCAAATGAGTAAAGAAACGTTGAGCCTATATGAATAAAAATATTTCACTGAATATAAATTACCCTCAAAATATGTGGATACTACTATTGCTTAGCTCTGAAAAGGAAGAACAGAAATCAGCATTAATGTTGAATTTTACCTTCAAAGACAATGGAGTCAGTGAACTACAGAATCCTTGTGATCCTTGCGGAATATTCATGCTTGGCAAATCCCACTCTATGTACTATTATTGCTCAAAGAGTGCTCAGGGGATATTGAATAAATGCTGCTAGAGAGGAGATAAGACTAGAAAAGAAGAGTGCAAATAGAAATGTACATTTTTACAAAGGACTAAATCGTGTGAGTGCTAATAAGAATGCAATCTAAGTTTAATCAGGAGTGCCTTGTAGAAGTGGGGGAAGTACAAATCCGAAACATTCTGATGGCTTTGCCAAAGGATGTTCTACATGCTGAAACTCGGGCAAAAATTCTTATCAAATAATGTTGTGAGTTTTAAAAATATTCAGTAAGTATACACTGATTATCTTTTGTGTCCTATAGTCAGTAACTTGAGGTTTGAGGGAAAGAAACATTACTTATTGCCCAATGGGAGGTGGTGCAATGGGAATTTAGTAATCTAACACAGAAATGTTGGTCATGAGCTTGCCTTTCCCCACATGGAAATTTTGTTAGCTCTCCAGTGCAGATGAGTCTAGGTAGCAGAGAGAAATACCACCTCAAAATCCTTTCCATCCCCCATGAAATGCCTGAAAATGGAATAGTACATTGTAGATACAGCTACACTCAGAGACACAACTGGTTCTCAAAAAACAAGTTCAGTTTGAAGTTCTTTAAAAGTGATAAAGAGTAGGGTAAGCCTGCTGGCCTCATGATGTTTTAAAGCTATTCACAGTATTCTCCTTCTTAAGGGTTTACATTGTGTTTGCCATCTTGTTTCCTTCTAACGTTGATAAGTTTATCTCTGGCAAAAGACACCACCCATTCACTATGCACTCACTCTTTTGTGTCATTTCCAAGGAGCACATAGAGAGAATGCACATCTGGGCTGCATCAAAAGTTTCCATTCTTGTGACCTTAGAATTGCTGCTAAGCCTCTTGTTTTCCTTATCTCTAAAAGTGAATAAAAGTAGTACCTACTTTAAAGGGTTGATAGAGTAAAAGCAGGAAAAGCCTTTGAAGTACCTGACAGATAGTATCTTTTCAAAAAACTAGGAACTATTAATAAGAATACCAGTAAAAATGTATTTATGGTCAGCAAAAGTTCAAGAAACAATTCAGGCCCTATGCTTATTCTGAAATTAATTTCCAACTTTCCCCAAATTATCAGCAGGCTACTAAGACATTGGATATAATTAACAATTCTGGAGCCAAAAACTTGAACATTTTCTTTTTTAAAATTTATTTTGTCATTTAGCATAGTCAGTTACTAGCACGTTTTTAGTATAGAAGTAGAGTTCTTCACATAATATGTGGCCATATCATTCATCAACCAAATAGGGTAATTTGTAAAAGTAAAAAGGATATTAAAATACTCAAATGCCATAATTATTACAGTATTTATTCATCAATACAATGGGTTCATTGATTTGAGACTTGTATAATTATATTCAAAGTCTATTTTCAGAAAAAGAATTCTTTCAAAAAATAAAAGCATATACATTTTCTTATAGCAAACTTAGTATTCCTTTGTATTTATATTCTGGATAATAAAAATATAGCATATGCAGCTTAATTATTCTTGGTACACATTTTTGTACTTAGTCAAATTCTTATTTGTATCTGTCTCATACCACATTGCTTGTATATTTCTGAAGAATGTATATTCATTTGCAATATGGTCTTATTTAAATTATTTTTCATAAAAATATCGTATCTTCAAAAATATGTAATCTCTACAGTTGCATTTTATTGTTAGTAACTTTGAAATTATTGATAACTTCATTCGACTCTCTTTGTAGACCATAATATTTTTATTTGAGAGCATACTTTTTATATACACTAAACTCCTAATTATGAGTTTCTTAAAATAAATCTCTCTGTATACATGAATGTGTGTGTGTGTGTGTGTGTGCACATGTGTGTGCACACATGCAGATACACATATACATTCATATATACTTTTGGTATTTTTGTTTCTATTTCTCTAGAAAATCCAAACAGAATAAACTTTATAAAGTTCTACTTCAGTTTTGTGAATTGAAAGGAAAAAAATGCAACAACCATTGAAATTAACTTTATGTTTGATGATTCTAGCAACAGTGATCTAAAACTAGCCTCATTTAACTGTCTCCAAAGTTTTTCTTTATTCAAGCTGACAAATTAACAGATATCACTTTACATTTTATGCTTGTATGTGAAAACTTGGAAGTAAAAGTGAGCAAGATTAATTTAAAAGAATAGTAATTTGATCTAAATAAAAAGTCACTTTGCATAGAATGGTATATAAATACATCTTTTTTGCTGCATGTATTAAATCTTTTTTTTTTCCAGTGTAGTCATCTTAAACTAACTATAATATTTGAAGGGCATGGAAGGTGTTTTTAAGTAGACTTGAGTTCTCTGGTTTTATTATTTTTTTTAATGTCTGATTAATTTTTTGAGAGAGGTAGAGATAGAGTGAGCAGGGGAGGGTCAGAGAGAGAGGGAGACACAGAATCCAAAACAGGCTCTGGGCTCTGAGCTAGCTGTCAGCACAGAGCCCGATGTAGGGCTCGAACCCACGAACCGTGAGATCATGACCTGAGCCAAAATCAGATGCTTAACCAACTGAGCCACCCAGGCACCCCTGAATTCTCTGGTTTTAGTATGATCAGTGATTTTGCTACAATTCAGTGGATAGTGAATAATGACATATATTTTGTGCAAATTACAGTATCAACTATCTTGAGAAGCAGAAATCTAATCATTAAACTTTCATTAAATATGTGCTTTTTTCATTTATTGCTCCTAAAATGGATTATTGTGAAATAAAAAATGAGTTATTATTTTATGCCAGAAAATGAGGAAACAACAATGGTAGCAACACACATGCGAATACTCTATCACTTGTGAAGGCAGGGAGTCTTCTGTTTCCCGCTCAAATATCACATACATATGCACTTCCAATATTTCCTATGTTTTCCATTGGTCTTTCTGACTAACACCTTGGTAGCTTGAACTCTTCAGGACCCTGGGACTGGCTATGGCCATGGTGAAAGCAGATGGTGACCCAAGTGGGTCCTTAGGGGGTAGTGCCAAATTCTTCTGGCTCTTCCCCAGGGGATTTGAAGCATATAGAGTGTGCTTCATTTTATCAGAAAGAGCCCAGCACACTCTGCCTTAAAGAGTTAAATTAAAGTTGTGGTGCATTTGAAAAGGTTTGGGAAAAGAAGTAAGGTATAGATCCTTTAACTTTAACCACCAGTTAAAGCGAGAACCTAAGTGTCATGTGCTAAGAAAGATCGCAGCAGAAACTCACAGTACAAAGTGGACGACTCCCAGACCGACACCCGGTGATTTTAATTCAACTATTTAAAAAATGGGACTATTTAAAAATGAAAAATTCTGGAACAGACACCAAATTAGAAAGGTATCAAGGCAACACATGTAAATTGGACCTGTCCCAGAGAAACTAGGACACATGGTTACCTATGTATGCATGAGTTATCACCTGACCTTCTGAATTACTGCCGCTTACAAATGACTTATCTGATATATATGTAAAATATTCGTCAATTCGCTACTTTCAAATTTAATTACCTCAACTTTCACTTCCATAGTATTTACGTTCTTCATGTATATTCTTAAAATATCCTTTATGCTCTTGTAATTGTTGGATATCATAAGAATAACAACATGAGTCAAATACTTCAGAATTAAACCCAAACTCCGCAAAATGGGATGCTTGCTCATGATTCTCACCACCAGTTATTGGCATGGGCTAATGTATGTTGCTATGGAGCACAGCTTTTTTGTTATGTGTGAAAGTAAATGACAGATTACTAGAAGAGTAACGTATTGTTTTAATACTATTGAGTAGATTATACAAAAACTGAACCCATGTGAAATTACATATAATGAAGATTGAAAGAATATGACCCATCACAGAAATGCTCAGTTACAAATATGTGCCCCAAACTGAAAACCATGGCCTTTGACAACAGGGAGAATATTTTCTGACCTTTGATTTCTATATTGAAGGACCATTCTACTCTTCTCTGATAGGAGAAATCTTGTTTCAAGTTTCAAAAGTCATGCCTTTTTTTTCTGTTAAATTTTTTTTCAAAAGTCATATCTTTTATTACCTACTCTCTCCCCCATGTTTTGCCCTCAACTTGTAGTTACATGTAATGAATTGTCATCATGTTCTCTTATATATACTTGTTTATGTTTCTGTATTCTATATGTCTATCTAGGACAATTCCACGTCTTATTCCTTGTATTTGAACAAACACTTAGTGGGATTTAAAATAGAGTAAATAGTTCAAGACATGCTTGTTGAAAAAATGTCAAGATTGCATTCACTTCCTGGTCATAATTGTCCTACTGATCATCTGTAATGATTACCTTTTTTAAAATTCTAATTAATGTCTAATATCAAAAGTATTGTAGATTCCACTAGGACAGTTGGACAAGTTACAGTAGTAACTGTAGCTATAGTCGCTTTTTTCTGATACCAACTTCCTTTTTTTTTTTTAAATGTTTTATTTATTTCTGAGAGACAAAGAGAGAAAGCATGAGCAGGGGAGGGTCAGAGAGAGAGGGAGACACAGAATGTGAAGCAGGCTCTAGGCTCTGAGCTAGCTGTCAGCACAGAGCCTGACACGGGGCTCAAACCCATGAACCTTGAGATCATGACCTGAGTTGAAGTCAGATGCTTAACTGACTGAGCCACCCAGGTGCCCCTGATGCCAACTTTCTGATACCAAGCTTTCTGGTGGTATGCCAGTATATGTTGGCAGGAGCCATTCTAATTACTGTAATGGTTTTAAATAAATGTATATGCAGCAGATTTTGTTTAAGTTTTAAAAACCAGTAATACAAGTATGTTTAAGACCAGCTGTTCAGCCTCTAGTAATTGGTGTACATATATATTTCTAGCAGCATGTTGCTCCTAAAAGGATCTTTGGTATTGTGGGTAGGAAAATGGCCTTATATCAATAAGTGAGTTACACTTTTCTGCAGAAACTTTGTCCCTTTCATATTACAGAGTGTCAGATTCAGTGTTGAGTTGTTGATACTATAATAATGAAAAG
The DNA here is from genome assembly GCF_008692635.1 of Crocuta crocuta. Taxonomy (NCBI): domain Eukaryota; kingdom Metazoa; phylum Chordata; class Mammalia; order Carnivora; family Hyaenidae; genus Crocuta; species Crocuta crocuta. The sequence goes on from NW_027532589.1 coordinate 942,056, forward strand.
CAGTTTTCACATGAAAGTTTTTATAAACTACTTTCTTTTTTCTACTTACTTACCTACACAAGAGAACAATTCGATTCAAGTAGTTAAAATGACCTCTTTAAAATTATTTAGTAGTTTGTCATTTAGACTACATTTAAGCCATCAATATTTTTGCTAAGTGAAACAGGCTTTCTCATCAAAAAAAAAAACAAAAAAAAAAACTTTTTTTTTAAATTGTGAAGAACATAGTGTGTTCCAGGAAGAAACCGTGCTTAAAATATCTCCCTTTGTCAATGTCATCAGGCTTATCCTAATCAGAGCCCCCATTTGATGTCTGCAAAATTTAAAGAGTATGTTTAAACACAGAATGTACACATGCCAACATACAGAACACGTATGTGTTTCTATTTCAAGGGAAAATTGTGTTTACCCTATTACCTATCTTTATAATACCTGTCTGAATTGTTGTTGTAAGTCATTCATCATTTTAGAAGTAAATAATTTCCTGGATGTGTTGTAGGCAAAATACATCAATATAGAGAATCATGATGGTATGATTATAGTAATTATCCCAGTAACATGGATAGTTACTACTATTTAGTTATCTTCTACTTCACATTAGGGAGGATATACAAGGAGAAATAACATTAAGGATTTTTATTCACTGGAAATGAAATGAATAAAAGGCTTTGAAGTAGATTTGATTTACAATATTTTTCTGGCTAAACTCTAGGGTAAATTTTAATTACCTATATTATAATTTTGAGAGGGAATAAAATAATTTTCAACTGGGAATGGCCTTATAAATAGTCATCAGATGAAAAAGTTGGGAAGACAATAGACTTTAAAATATTCTATTTTTTTTAAGTTATCACTTGTGTTATTGATTATCAGTTTCTTTTTCTAGATCCTGGATTATCCAGGGGCAGGAATTATTTATCTTTTCACCCTAATTCCATACAAAGTGGTGTATGGAATATACTGGTGTATGGAAAATGATCCATGGAGTCCTGGGTCTCCCTCATGCTAGTGTGTGAGAGCTAAATGTTAGGTTTTCAGGAATTGTATAGACTATTTGGTTGCCTTGGTAGTTTGTCACCAAGCATGGGGGGAGTATTTTTAATACAGAATTAGGTAGGGAAAGAGCTTTTCCCCAGAGAATAGGTTATTAAGCATTTACTGGAATACCATCAGAAAGTTTTCAATAAATGGTGAGTGAACAAAGAATGAGTGAATGATTTAAAAACTTAACATAGTGATAATCTGCAATAATACAAAGAAATGCAAACTATTAATGACATAAACACACAGCATTAAATAAGATAAAATATTTGCACTTTGGTGTCAAACAGGCTTCTCTTTTCTAATGTGGGCTCTTGCACCGGCTTGTGTATTCTCATGCAAGAAACTTACGTTCTTTG